>NC_143031.1:62877500-63137500 GCF_057628025.1 Oncorhynchus mykiss
CATGGTCATTGTAGTTAATTACCATGTTTACTGCACTAAAAAGTGTAGAATATTGTCCTGTTGGAGACTACAACTCCTTACTACATCACACAGTTCGGGCTTGACCTGATTTATCTCTAGAGTAACTGCACATTGGGGTCACAGAAAAAAAACGGAACGAAATGGAACTCAAATAATTGAACCGATTGTCAGTCAGTTAGTTCAGAGGGTGAGAGCGGTGAGTGACAGGAGGCAGGGCCAATCACAGTTTTTTCTCTTGTCTTCCAGATGAGTCTTTTAACCCTGGAGAGGAGGAAGATGACATAGCGGAAGAGTACGTATTCGTTTTCAATCCATCGCTCCCTTATCTTTACCGCTTTTTATCAGTCAATCACATTCCCTTCTCTCTTCTCATCCTGCCTCCCTCTCTCTCACTTGCCTCCTTTCTTTCACTCTCACACTTTCTCTTTCTCTCCCCCCTCCCCGTCTCGCTCTCTCTTTCTCTTTCCTTCTCTCTCAGGTATGACAGTAAGGCATCAGCCAGTGACAGCAGTGCAGAGGGGGGAGACAGTGACAGAGAAAAGAAGAAGAGACCAGCCAAGAAGGCCAAAGTGGTGAAGGAGAGGAAACCACGCAAGGTAAAGGAGGGAGGAGAGGGAGGGAGGAGAGGTAAAACTAAGTACCTCATCTGAAATGAACCCTCCCTTCCTTTCTATCGCTCAACCTCTCTCCTTATTTTTCCTCTTTCCTCTCTTTCTCTACCTTCACCTGTTTTTCTCCCTCTTCCCTTCCACTCTCACTCTCCCTCCCCCTTTTCTCCCTTCTCCCTCCTTTACTCTCTCTCCCCAGAAGAAGCCGAAGGACAGTGGCGCCCCCAAGAGGCCGATGAGCGCCTATTTCCTGTGGCTGAACGCGAGCCGCGAGAGCATCAAAGCAGAGCACCCTGGGATATCCATCACAGAGATCTCCAAGAGGGCCGGGGAGATGTGGAGGGAACTGGGGAAGGAGCAAAAAGTGGTATGAGAGAGGGAGGGGGAGAGAGAGATACCAGTACTGCAATTGTCCTCCTCTCATCCTTCCCTCTTGTCTTTCTTTTGCTCTCCCTTTCATTAGTGTGTGAAAATGTAGTTCATTGTAATATACATCTTGTTGACTTATTGACTATCTGTCTTTCTTTTTCTCCGCCCCATTCCCATCTCTTTCTCTCTCTCTTTGTCTCTCCCTTTCTCTCTCCCTCTACCCTTTTCTCTCTCTGTCTGTCAGGAGTGGGATGGGAAAGCGGAGGAGGCGAAGAAGAACTACGAGGTAGCGATGAGGGAGTACAGAGAGAGTGGAGGAGGATCCTCTGCCCCCTCCAAAAAGTACAGTATCATGTCCCTGTTAAACACCTACAGTTGAAGTCCGAAGTTTACATACACCTTAGCCAAATACATTTAAACTCCGTTTTTCACAATTCCTGACATTTAATCTAGTAAGAATTTCCTGTTTTAGGTCAGTTAGGATCACCACTTTATTTTAAGAATGTGAAATGTCAGAATAATAGTAGAGAGAATTATTTATTTCACCTTTTTTTCTTTCATCACATTCCCAGTGGGTCAGAAGTTCACATACACTCAGTTAGTATTTGGTAGCACTGCCTTTAAATTGTTTAACTTGGGTCAAATGTTTAGGGTAGCCTTCCACAACCTTCCCACAATAAGTTGGGTGAATTTTGGCCCATTCCTCCTGACAGAGCTGGTGTAACTGAGTCAGGCTTGTAGGCCTCCTTGCTCGCACGCTTTTTCAGTTCTGCCCACAAATTTTCTATAGGATTCAGATCAGATCTTGACTTTGTTATCCTTAAGCCATTTTGCCACAACTTTGGAAGTATGCTTGGGGTCATTGTCCATTTGGAAGACCCATTTGAGACCAAGCTTAAACTTCCTGACTGATGTCTTGAGATGTTGCTTCAATATCTCCATATAATTTTCCTCCCTCATGATGCCATCTATTTTGTGAAGTGCACCAGTCCCTCCTCCAGCAAAGCACCCCCACAACATGACGCGGCCACCCCCGTGCTTTATGTGTAGTTGCAAACCATAGTCTGGCTTTTTTATGGCGGTTTTGGAGCAGTGGCTTCTTCCTTGCTGAGCGGCCTTTCTGGTTACGTCGATATAGTTCTCGTTTTACTGTGGATATAGATACTTTTGTACATGTTTCTTCCAGCATCTTCACAAGGTCCTTTGCTGTTGTTCTGGGATTGATTTGCACTTTTCGCACCAAAGTACGTTCATCTCTAGGAGACAGAGTGCGTCTCCTTCCTGAGCGACATGACGGCTGTGTGGTCCCATGGTGTTTATACTTGCGAACTATTGTTTGTACAGATGAACGTGGTACCTTCAGGCGTTTGGAAATTGCTCCCAAAGATGAACCAGACTTGTGGAGGTCAACCATTTTTTTTGGCTGAATTCTTTATATTTTCCAATGATGTCAAGCAAAGAGGCACTGAGTTTAAAGGTAGGCCTTGAAATACATCCACAGGTACACCTCCAATTGACTCAAATGATGTCAACTAGCCTATCAGAAGCTTCTAAAGCCATGATATCATTTTCTGGAATTTTCCAAGCTGTTTAAAGGCACAGTCAACTTAGTGTATGTAAACTTCTGACCTACTGGAATTGTGATACAGTGAATTATAAGTGAAATAATATGTCTTTAAACAATTGTTGGAATAATTAATTGTGTCATGCACAAAGTAGATGTCCTAACCGACTTGCCAAAACTATCGTTTGTTGACAAGAAATTTGTGGAGTGGTTGAAAAACGAGTTTGTACATACTGTACATACTACACTCTTACAAAAAAAGGTTCTGGATAGAACCAAAAAGGGTTCTATGCTTGCTTCATATAGTGCATTCGGGAAGTATTCAGACCCCCTTCACCTTTTCCACATTTTGTTACGTTGTAAGCTTTTAAAAAAAAGGCAGCCAGCTTGGAGTTTGCCAAAAGGCACCAAAATTACCCTCAGACCATGAGAAACAAGATTCTCTGGTCTGACGAAACCAAGATTCACCGTCATGTATGGAGGAAACTGCATGGTGGTGGCAGCATCATGCTGTGGGGATGTTTTTCAGCGGCAGGGACTGGGAGACTAGTCACGATCGAGGGAAAGCTGAACGGAGCAAAGTACAGAGAGAACCTTGATGAAAACCTGCTCCAGTACTCAGAACCTCAGACTGGGGAGAAGGTTCACCTTCCAACAGGACAACGACCTTAAACACACAGTCAAGACAACTCAAGAGTTTCTTCAGGACAAGTCTCTGAATGTCCTTGAGTAGCCCAGCCAGAGCCCGGACTTGAACCCGATCAAACATCTCTGGAGAGACCTGAAAATAGCTGTGCAACGACGCTCCACATCCAACCTAACAGAACTTGACAGGATCTGCAGAGAAGAATGGGAGAAACTCCCCAAATACAGGTGTGCCAAGCTTGTAGCGTCATACCCAAGAAGACTCGAGGCTGTAATCACTGCCAAAGGTGCTTTAACAAAGTACTGAATACTTATGTAAATGTAATATTTTAGTTTTACATTTTTTTTATACATTTGCAACATTTCTAATAACCTGTTTTTGCTATGTCATTATGGGGTATTGTGTGTAGATTGATGTAGATCAATTTAATCCATTTTAGAATATGGCTATAATGTAACAAAATGTGGAAAAAGTAAAGGGGTCTGAATACTTTCCGAATGCACTGTGCATGGCTTCTACATCTACATCTGAACTATAGACCTCGGTTTAAAAGCTGACAGTGTTTTTATATACCTTTTATTTTATTTTGAATCCTGCGGCTCTGTTGGGCTAAATTGCTGTGAGCGCCGCTATCTATCCCGGGATCCTGCCAGATTCCGTATAGGAGGAGAGACGAGAAAGCCCAGCTAGCCTAGTTGTCTCGGCGGGCTCAAATGGAGGCCGCTAATCTAACGCAGGAACTGTGTTTACTTTGCTTTGTTCCGGGACAATGTGGACCGCGCTGACTTTCAATGTAGCAACTGCTTGCGGAGGACTACAGGAGCGAAGCAGCTATTCTTGGCAAGCAAGTAGCAAACCTACATAAGCTACTGAGGAACCCACGTCCACCTACTTTTTATTTTTCTTCCACCCCTGTAGCCGGACGCCGCTCTGGTCTGGTGGTAGTTTCGCCGCCATGTCGCGGCTCTCCACAGCCGACTGGCCGGTGCTTGGCAGGGTTACATCCCTGAAGGGGTCTCCCCCTTTCCTAGAGAACGGAACTGTTCTCGACCCAACCAACCAGCCATGGAGTTACGTCACTCGCTTTGGACGTCGAAGAAGGTGTCCTCTGTCAATGGTGGTCTCCATGAGATGTTGAGCCCGGAACTGACACAGACCAAAAACAGATTTGCCGCCCTGGATCCAGAGGTTCCAGCGCCTTCGTCCTGGGTGGGTTCCCAATCAAGATCCTATCTGGAGGTAGCTGCGTCTTCGTCCTTTGTTCTGTCTCCCTCTCCAGTGGCTTCTACCTCGTGTTCAGATCCTCGGAGCTCCCAGCCTCACCCGCTGCCTGAGAGACCGGCCCATTCAACATTACCAGCTGTCATCATAGGCAGCTCTATGGTGGGAAACATCTTGGTTCCCAAGGCAAAAACCCTGTGCTACCCAGGAGCACAAGTACAGAACATAACAAGGCTGCTTCCAACTGTTCTACCACAGATGCCGGGAGCTGACACTGTCGTAGTCCATGTGGGGTCAAACGACATCAGGAGGGCTAGCATGGAACATTTGAAAATGGATTTTAAAGAACTGATTTTAGCATTAAAATAATTTCAGGTCCAGTACCATCGTTGGGCCGCGGGTGTGAAAGATTCAGCAGACTGCTGGCATTACACATCTGGCTAAAAGACTACTGTAGCTCTGCTGGAGTCACTTTTATTGATAACTTTGACACCTTCTGGAAACAGAAGATACTCTACAGGAATGACGGAGTCCATCCATATCATCTTGGCTCCTGGACTCTGTCCACGCATTTCAAGGCTGCGTTGAAACAATGACTGGTAAATGATCCAAGACCAGCTGTCACGCCCTGACCTTAGAGAGCCTTTTTATGTCTCTATTTGGTTTGGTCAGGGTGTGATTTGGGTGGGCATTCTATGTTCTGATTTCTATGTTTTGTGTTTCTATGTTTTGGCCGGGTATGGTTCTCAATCAGGGACAGCTGTCTATCGTTGTCTCTGATTGGGAATCATACTTAGGCAGCCTTTTTCCCTTTTGCTATTGTGGGAAGTTATCTTTGTTAGTGGCACTATTGCCCTTGTAAGCTTCATGGTCGTTTCTTTGTTTTGTTGGCGACATTCATTCAAATAAAGAAAATGTACGCTCACCACGCTGCGCTTTGGTCCACTTGTGACACCAGCTCGGTTAATCCCTAACATTGTGACAATGACTAGTCATAATGATGCATCAAATGTACATGATTTTAGGGGCATTGTAAAAAACACAATGTATGTAATTTAATTGATGTACCCCTAATTGCACCCGAATACATCTGTTTATCCTACAGCTATTGTAAGCAGTAATCATGAGCCTATAAACCAGAGTTACACTGTTAGCACTGAGGTGGTGTGCAATAGTAGGAAGACCACTTTATGCCGCTCACCCTGCACTATCAGCTCCAATGTAAATAACATGAGTAAGTCTACCTCTGATAAGCTTCCCAGTAAAGCATTAAAAACAATCAAGCAACCCATAAAAGTGCTAAAAATAGCCCATATTAACATATGTAGCCAAAGAAACAAGGTCCATGAAGTCAATAACTTGCTTGTAACAGATGACATTCATATTCTGACTATCTCTGGAACTCACTTAGATAATACCTTTGATGATACAGTGGTAGCGATACATGGTTATAACATCTACCGAAAAGACAGAAATGCCAACGGAGGCGGTGTTGCAGTCTATATTCAGCACCACATTAATGTAAAGCTTAGAGACGATCTAATGTTAAATACTGTTGAGGTAATATGGCTACAGGTTCATCTGCCTCACCTAAAGCCCATTCTTGTGGGAAGCTGCTATAGACCACCAAGTGCTAACAGTCAGTATCTGGGTAATATGTGTGAAATGCTTGATAATGTATATGATATCAACAGAGAAGTATATTTTCTGGGTGATTTAAATATTGACTGGCTATCATCAAGCTGCCCACTCAGGAAAAAACATCAAACTGTAACCAGTGCCTGCAACCTGGATCCGGTTGTCAGTCAACCTGCCAGGGTAGTTACAAACAGCACAGGAGTTAAATCATCAACATGTGTTGATCACATCTTTACTAATGCTGCAGATATTTGCTTTAAAGCAGTATCCAAATCCATAGTATGTTGTGATCACAATATAATAGCCATATCTAGGAAAACCAAAGTTCCAATGGCTGGGCCTAATATAGTGTATAAGAGGTCATACAAGACATTTTGTAGTGATTCATATGTTGATGATGTAAAGAATATTTACTGGTCTGTGGTGTGTATTGAGGAGCAACCAGATGCTGCTGGTCTGTGGTGTGTATTGAGGAGCAACCAGATGCTGCTGGTCTGTGGTGTGTATTGAGGAGCAACCAGATGCTGCTGGTCTGTGGTGTGTATTGAGGAGCAACCAGATGCTGCACTTGACGCATTTATGAAAATATGTATTCCAGTTACTAATAAGCATGCACCCATTAAGAAAATGACTGTAAAAACTGTTAAATCCCCTTAGATTGATGAGGAATTGAAAAATGGTATGGTTGAGAGGGATGAGACAAAAGGTATGGCAATAAAGTCTGGCAGCCCAACTGATTGGCAAACGTACTGCAAATTAAGAAATCATGTGACTAAACTAAAGAAAAAATAAACTACACTATGAAACAAAGAAAAATTATATAAAGAATTATAGTAAAAAGCTTTGGGGCACCTTATATGAAATTTTGGGGAAAAAAGTTGCCTCCGTCATTCATTGAATCAGATGGCTCATTCATCACAAAGCCCACTGATATTGCAAACTACTTTAAGACTTCATTGGGATAGGGGGCAGCATTTTCACTTTTGGATGAAAAGCATTCCCAGAGTAAACTGCCTGCTACTCAGTCCCAGATGCTAATATATGCATATTATTATTAGTATTGGATAGAAAACACTCTGAAGTTTCTAAAACTGTTTAAATGATGTCTGTGAGTATAACAGAACTCATATGGCAGGCAAAAACCTGAGAACAAATCCAACCAGGAAGTGGGAAATCTGAAGTTGGTCGTTTTTCAACTCAGCCCCTATTACAGACACAGTGGGATATTGGTCATCTTGCACTTCCTAAGCCTTCCACTAGATGTCAACAGTCTTTAGAACGTTGTTTCAGGCTTCTACTATGAAGGGGGGCTGAATGAGAGGGGAATGAGTCAGAGGTCTGGCAGAGAGCCACGGGCTCGTGACGCGCAGTCATGTGAGAGCGACCTGCGTTCCATTGCTTTTCTACAGACAAAGGAATTGTCCTGTTGGAACATTTTTGAAGATTTATGGTAAAAACATCCTAAAGATTGATTCTATACTATGTTTGACATGTTTCTACGGACTGTACCGGAACTTTTTGGACTTTTCGTCCGACCTTTCCACTAGACTTGCCCGTGCCCCGTGAGTTTCGATTTGTATACTAAACGCGCTAACAAAGGGAGGTGTTTGGACATAAATGATGAACTTTATCAAACAAATCAAACATTTATTGTGGAACTGGGATTCCTGGGAGTGCATTCTGATGAAGATCATCAAAGGTAAGGGAATATTTATAATGCTATTTCTGACTAATGTTGACTACACAACATGGCGGATATTTCTTTGTCTGGTCTGAGCGCCGTACTCAGATTATTGCATGGTATGCTTTTTCCGTAAAGTTTTTTTGAAATCTGTTTTCTTTATTTTTGTTTTCTTTCTCTGTTTTCTTTATATTTTGGTTAGGTCAGGGTGTGACTAGGGTGGATATGATAGTTTTTGTATTGTCTAGGGGTTTTGTATTGTCTAGGGTTTTTGTATGTCTAGGGTTTTGTAGGTCTAGGTATTTTTATGTTTATGGTGGCCTGATATGGTTTCCAATCAGAGGCAGCTGTTTATCGTTGTCTCTGATTAGGGATCATATTTAGGTAGCCATTTCCCTTTGGTGATTGTGGGATCTTGTTCTATGTTTAGTTGCCTGTCTGCACTATTCATATAGCTTCACGGTTAATTTTGTTATTTTGTTAGTTTGTTCAGTGTTTCAATCTTTAAATAAAGAAGAATGTACTCATACCACGCTGCACCTTGGTCTCATTCGTATGAAGAACGTGACAGTGACTTGGTGGTGACCTAACATAATCGTTTGTGGAGCTTTCGCTGTAAAGCCTTTTTGAAATTAGACACTGGCTGGATTAACGAGAATTGTATCTTTAAAATGGTGCCTAAATACTTGTACAGTGGGGCAAAAAAAAAGTATTTAGTCAGCCACCATTTGGGCAAGTTCTCCCACTTAAAAAGATGAGAGAGGCCTGTAATTGTCATCATAGGTACACTTCAACTATGACCGACAAAAAAAAAATCCAGAAAATCACATTGTAGAATTTTTAATGAATTTATTTGCAAATTATGGTGGAAAATAAGTATTTGGTCACCTACAAACAAGCAAGATTTCTGTCTCTCACAGACCTGTAACTTCTTCTTTAAGAGGCTCCTCTGTCCTCCACTCGTTACCTGTATTAATGGCACCTGTTTGAACTTGTTATCAGTATAAAAGACACCTGTCCACAACCTCAATGAGTCACACTCCAAACTCCACTATGGCCAAGACCAAAGAGCTGTCTAAGGACACCAGAAACAAAATTGTAGACCTGCACCAGGCTGAGAAGACTGAATATGCAATAGGTAAGCAGCTTGGTTTGAAGAAATCAACTGTGGGAGCAATTATTAGGAAATGGAAGACATACAAGACCACTGACAATCTCCCTCGATCTGGGGCTCCACGCAAGATCTCACCCCGTGGGGTCAAATTGCAGGCATTGCCACTCCTATTTGCTATATCTTCAATTTAAGCCCACTAGAGAGCATGTGCCCTCAGGCCTGGAGGGAAGCTACAGTTATTCCGCTACCCAATAATAGTAAAGCCCCCTTTACTGGCTCAAATAGCTGACCAATCAGCCTGTTACCAACCCTTAGTAAACTTCTGGAAAATAAATATGTTTGATAGACCAGATACAATGCTATTTGACAGTAAACAAATTGATAACAGAAATTCAGAATGCTTATAGGGAAGGACACTCAACAACTATAACACTTACACAAATGACTAATGATTGGCTGAGAGAAATTGATGATAAAATGATTGTGGGGGCTGTCTTGTTAGACTTCAGCAGCTGTAGTCTGCTGCTGGAAAAACATATGTGTTATGTCTTAACACCCCCTGCTCTAACGTGGATAAAGAGTTACTTGTCTAACAGAACACAGAGGATGTTCTTTAATGGAAGCTTCTCAAATATAATCCATTTAGAATCAGGAATTCCCCAGGGTAGCTGTTTAGGCCCCTTGCTTTTTCCCTTTTTACTAAAGACATGCCACTGACTTTGAGTAAAGCCAGAGTGTCTATGTATGCGGATGGCTCAACGCTATACATGTCAGCTATTAGAGCGACTGAAATGACTGCAACACTCAACAAAGAGCTGCAGTTAGTTTCAGAGTGGGTGGCAAGGAATAAGTTAGCCTAAATATTTCTAAAACTAAAAGCATTGTATTTGGAACAAAACACTCACTAAAGCCTAAACCTCAACTAAATCTTGTAATAAATCATGTGGAAATTGAGCAAGTTGAGATGACTAAACTGCTTTGAGTAACCCTAGATTGTAAACTGTCAGGGTCAAAAGATATTGATGCAGCAGTACCTAAGATGGGGAGAAGTGTGTCTATAATAAAGCAACGTTTTGCCTTCTTAACAACACTATCAACAAGGAAGGTCCTACAGGCCCTATTTTTGTCGCACCTTGACTACTGTTCAGTCGTGTGGTCAAGTGCCACAAAAAAGGACTTAGGAAAATTGCAATTGGCTCAGAACAGGGCCGCACGGCTGGCCCTTGAATGTACACAGAGAGCTAAAATTAATAAAATGCATGTCAATCTCTCCTGGCTGAAAGTGGAGGAGAGATTGACTTCATCACTACTGTTATTTATGAGAGGTATTGACATGTTGAATGCACCGAGCTGTCTGTCTAAACTACTGGCACAAAGCTCGGACCCCCATGCATACCCCACAAGATATGCCACAAGAGGTCTCTTCACAGTCCCCAAGTCCAGAACAGACTATGGGAGGCACACAGTACTACATAGAGCCATGACTACATGGAACTCTATTCCACATCAAGTAACTGACGCAAGCAGTAAAATTTTATTTAAAAAACAGATTAAAAAAACACCTTATGGAACAGCGGGGACTGTGAAGCAACACAAACATTGGCACAGACACATGCATACACACACACACACATGATAACATACACACTATACATACACATGTATTTAATACTGTAGATATGTGGTAGTGGTGGAGTAGGGGCCTGAGAGCACACAGTGTGTTGTGAAATCTGTGAATGTATTGTAATGTTTTTAAAATTGTATAAACTTCCTTAGTTTTGCTGGACCCCAGGCAGCAGCTAATGGGGATCCATAATAAATACAAATACATCTGCATTTCTTGCTGTTTGGGGTTTTAAGCTGGGTTTCTGTATAGCACTTTGTAACATTGGCTGATGTAAAAAAAAAAAAAAAGCCTTTATAAATCCATTTGATTGATTGATTAAGATTCAATATAGAACCGAAGTTGGTTCCATATAGAATCCTGTAGGAAACCCGAGGGTTCTATATGGAAACAATTTTTGTTCAGTGAGAAGAAGCCCTTGGGTTCTGATCAAAGAACTCTACAAAGGGTTTTATATAGAACCTTTACGGGTGCCATATTCATGGGTTGCAAGTTTCGTCACAATATTGTTTTGAACGTTCATTTTGGACTGATACCCGGCTGAGCATTCAGTGCATTACAGTGACTTGGAAATACAATGACATTCAAAAGGAGACACATATTTAGTAGGAAAACCTTTTGTTATCATTTGGATGACTCCAGATTGACTTTAGATGCAGCTAGCTAGCTGGCTAAGATTGAGGAGAGGCCACCGGATTTTAGCTCGCTAATGTTAGCATTGCTAGCTATTTTTGACAAACTTTGCTAGCTAATGACAACATTGCAATCTGTCTAAAGTAAATTTGACGACATGATAATGCTGGCAAAGTTGTTTCCTACTAAATATGTGACAACTTTAGCAATGTCATTGTATTTCCAGGCACTGTAATGTAATTTAAACCTAACAGTAGTTAGCCTCTGTCCAGAATGACTGGGCTTATCACCACATTAGGGCACCACTATGGCACCACCGAGTGACGGAGGTGCAACCTATGAATATGAAGCAAGCACTAGAACCCTTTTTGGTTTTATCCAGAACCTTTTTTTCTAAGAGTGTAGATACAATTGATGCACTACTTGTACATCATTTGCAGTATATATAACGTGGGGTGGTTTCCCAGACACAGATTAAGCATACTGCTAGAGTAGAAATCATTTCTAATTGAGATTCTCCATTGAACATGCTTTTTAATCCAGGACTAGGTTTCTGTCACGCCTGCTCCCGCTTCCCCTCTCTGGCGCTCGAGGGCTCCCGTCATTACGTACACCTGTCACCATCATTACACGCAACATCGCTCATTGGACTCAACAGGACTCCTTTACTTTGTTGATTGCCCCTTTATATCTGTCTGCTCCTCAGTTTGTTCCCCGTGTCAGCATTATTGCCGTTTTGTTTCCCCTCTCCAGACGCTGTCCATTTTCTTTTCCTGTCCATGTTTCATTAAATGTTCACTCCATGTACTTGCTTCTCATCTCCAGCGTCGGTCCTTACAGTATCATAGATTTATCATGAAAGAGTTTTGCTAAACATCACAGCAAAAGGTGCATCATATTTGAAGTATTTTTGTCTGAATGTTTGCTCATTTATCATGTCTTTAATCTATCACTTCCTCTTTTTCATGTGTTCAGGGAGAGGAAAAAGAAGGGAGGGAAGAGTGATGAGAAGAATAAGAAGGGGACGTCTGGCGGAGGGAGGGAGCGAGAGAGGGAGAGGACGACAGGAAACGACAGCTTTAAGAGCAGGGAGTTTATCTCCAGCGAAGAGAGCTCCTCAGAGTCAGACAGAGGCAAGGGCAAACGCAAACGCAAGGTGAGGACACATATGCACACACACACAATGTACTTCACATGTAAAATGTTGCTACAAGTATGGCATTTCAGACAATTGTTTTGTTTAATCATGTTCACACCTCTTCTTTTACCCTCTATCTCTCTCTCCCCATCTCTCTCTCTCAGGGTTCAGATGAACTAGAGGAGGTGGCCTCGACCCCACCCAGTTCTGACTCAGGATCAGACTGAGGCGCGCCTGAGAGGAGAGAGAGAAAGAGAGGGAAGAACATGGAGAGGGAAAAGAGGGCAAAGTGTGGAGAGGGGTTGTGAACTCTCTACCGCCCTCCGTTCCTCTCTCTTATATGCTTGTTCTATTCTATTTTAAAGCACAGGAATCAAGTATGAAGATAATTCATACCGATGTATTCAAAAATATTCTGTCCAGGAATTGTAAAACGATCCCCCTCATCTCAGGAAGCGAAATACTGTATTTAATGATTTTAGCCCAGTGCAAAAATCCCATAACCTGACCAGTGTCATGACTACATTTCCCAGCTACACATGCATGACACTGTCTGTTGGTTTAGGCTGTGAACAACTCAGGTAAAAACCCTTGCCTGCTGTTAAATGTAGTTTTCCAGAATATTACTAAATTAAATATTATAAGTAAATGCCCTTTTCCATGTCTTGAGTGTTTTGGTGCTGACTGGCGTAAATGCTGTCTTTCACATAACGTTACACATGTTCACAAACACACACACATAAACAACCATTTGCTATTAGCGAAGCACAATAAACATTCTATGGTTATTCCACGTGGTTTAGAAGGATGTGTGGTGTTGGACTGAGTTAGAGGAAGGAGGAGGGCTGTGGTTTCAATATACCATGGTGTGGTCAACTATGAGCAGTGCGAATGACGGGGAGGAACGGAGAGAGGGACGGATGGAGGAGGCCTGTCTTTTAAGTGTCTGTGAGTAGTCTGATACTGATGACAAGCGCTCTAACGGATATCAATTCTCTCTCCCCTCTCCTTCTCAGCCAACCACAACATCTATTTTCTTGTTCTTTCTCTCTCACACACTCCCTTTTGTTCTCCCTCTCTCAGTTTCTCTGCACACCCTTTCTCTCCAACCACAACATATTCTGTATATGACAGCTACATTGTTTATCTACCACAACACTTACCCTCTTCTCTCTACATGCTAGCCCTGGATTGATATAACTTTAAACAGTATATATATTTTTTATTGTCACATACACCGGATAGGTGCAGTGAAATGTGTTGTTTTACAGGGTCAGCCGTAGTACAGCGCCCCTGGAGCAAATTAGTGTTGTGCCTTTTTGTTGTTTCTCTCTCCCCTTATCATTGTCTGTTCTCCCTCCCCTTCTCCTTCGTCTTCTGTCTGTCCTCTCCAGCCCTCTAGCTCTCTCCTTCCTCTCAGACCACTTACTAGGTAATCTAATTGAAGGTGTGGATGAGTTTTATTTATCATCTATTAAGTCAATTCCCTTTCTCTCTCCATCTCTTTCTCTCAGTCTCTCCCCAGCTGTCTTTCTCTTTCTCCCCCTCTCTCTCGTTCTCCAATTTCTAAGGAAATCTAATAACAAGTTGGAAAGAACTTCCTAGTATCTGTATTTTCTAACGGCGCCACAATCATCATTATGAGAAATATAACTCTCTGGGCACATCCCAAATGGCGCCCTATTCCTTATATAGTGCACTACTTTCGACCAGGGACTATAGCGTGTAATTGGGGACTTAGCATCGGTCTCTCTCTTAGCCCAGAGGGTTATGGTGTACTGTGTACTTAACAGGGTCATGCCTTAGAAACAAACGTACAATCCGTCGTACAATGCTTGTAATTTGGACTAGGACACTGTTGCCACCCCCCGACACTATCTCTGACCGCTTTAATGCCCAAAAAGGCCCATTAAATTCCTTTGTTTAGCAGATGCTCTTATCCAAAGAGACTTACTGGAGCTACGAGGGATAAGTGCTTTGCTCAAAGGCACATCAACAGATTGTTCACCTTGTCAGCTCAGGGATTTGAACCAGTGACCTTTCAGTTACTGGCCAAACGCTCTTAATGACTAGGCCACCTCAACCTGAGGAAATATAAAGAAAAAACACCCCAAAACAATATTTTGGCATTTTTTTTCATAAGTCCATTGTTGAAAAATGCCAAAATGTTTGACATGTCAGCGATCAAGTTTTCAAGATATATAAATTTCAAAACAAAGAAATAGGGTGCATTCGGAGTATTCAGACCCCTTGACTTTTTCCACTTTTTGTTTTAAAAATCCTCATCAATCTACACACAATACCCCATAATGACAAGGTGAAAACAGGTTTTGAGAAATCTTTGCAAATGTATTAAAAGTAAAAAATTATTATTACCTTATTTACATAAGTATTCAGCACCTTTGCTATGAGACTCGAAATTCCATTGATCATCCTTGAGATGTTTCTACAACTTGATTGAAGTCCACCTGTGGTAAATTCAATTGATTGGACATGATTTGGAAAGGCACAAACCTGTCTATGTAAGGTCCCACGGTTGACAGTGCATGTCAGACCAAAAACCAAGCCATGAGGTCGAATGCAGAGCTCCGAGACAGGATTGTGTCGAGGCACAGATCTGGGGAAAGGGAACCAATCAAACAAATCAATCAAATGTGTTTCTGGCTGTGCCGGGTAGAGATTATAACAGAATCAAAATCAAATCAAATGTATTTATATAGCCCTTCGTACATCAGCTTATATCTCAAAGTGCTGTACAGAAACCCAGCCTAAAACCCCAAACAGCAAACAATGCAGGTGTAGAAGCACGGTGGCTAGGAAAAACTCCCTAGAAAGGCCAAAACCTAGGAAGAAACCTAGAGAGGAACCAGGCTATAAGGGGTGGCCAGTCCTCTTCTGGCTGTGCCGGGTGGAGATTATAACAGAACATGGCCAAGATGTTCAAATGTTCATAAATGACCAGCATGGTCAAATAATAATAATCACCCGGACAGGAAGATCACGTCAATGACTCAACCCACTCAAGTGGCGCACCCATCCTAGGGACGGCATGGAAGAGCACCAGTAAGCCAGTGACTCAGCCCCTGTAATAGGGTTAGAGGCAGAGAATCCCAGTGGAGAGAGGGGAACTGGCCAGGCAGAGACAGCAAGGGCGGTTCGTTGCTCCAGTGCCTTTCCATTCCCATTTCCTTCACACTCCTGGACCAGACTACACTTAATCATAGGACCTACTGAAGAGACGAGTCTGCGTCTTTCACATGGATAGGCAGACCATTCCATAATAATGGAGCTCTATACGAGAAAGCCCTGCCTCCAGCTGTTTGCCTAGAAATTCGAGGGACAGTAAAAAGGCCTGCGTCTTGTGACCGTAGCGTACGTGTAGGTATGTACGGCAGGACCAAATCGGAAAGATAGGTAGGAGCAAGCCCATGTAAGGCTTTGTAGGTTAGCAGTAAAACCTTGAAATCAGCCCTAGCCTTAACAGGAAGCCAGTGTAGAGAGGCTAGCACTGGGGTAATATGATAACATTTTGGGGTTCTAGTCAAGATTCTAGCAGCCGGTGTTTAGCACTAACTGAAGTGTATTTAGTGCTTTATCCAGGTAGCCGGAAAGTAGAGCATTGCAGTAGTATAACCTAGAAGTGACAAAAGCATGGATAGGTTTTTCTACATAATTTTTGGACAGAAAGTTTCAGATTTTGCAATGTTACGTAGATGGAAAAAAGCTGTCCTTGAAGCAGTGTTGATATGTTTGTCAAAAGAGAGATCAGGGTCCAGAGTAACGCAATCAACAATCAAGATGAATTGCCAGATTCAACAGAATATCTCTTTGCTTCTTGGAACCCATAGCTATCATCTCTTTTGTCTGAGTTTAAAAGTAGAAAATTTGCCGCCATCCACTTCCTTATGTCTGAAACACAGGCTTCCAGGGAGGGCAATTTTGGGGCTTCACCATGTTTCACCATGCTTCACCATGTCGTCCGCATAACAGTGAAAGTTAACATTATGCTTCCGAATGACATCACCAAAAGTTAAAATATATTGTGAAAACAATAGTGGTCCTAAAACGGAGCATTGAGGAACACTGAAATTTAGAGCTGATTTGTCAGAGGAAAAACCATCTACAGAGACTAACTGATATCTTTCAGACAGATAAGATCTACATCAGGCCAGAACTTGTCCGTGTAGACCAATTTGGGTTTCCAATCTCTCCAAAAGAATGTGGTGAGAGTGCAGAACCTGGGTCTGACGCCATTAAAAGGTAATTGACCACCTTTACCACAAGTGCAGTCTCAGTGCTATGATGGGGTCTAAAACCAGACTGAAGCGTTTCATATACATTGTTTGTCTTCAAGAAGATAGTAAGTGGCTGCGCAACTGCTTCTTATACATTTTTTGAGAGGAACGGGAGATTCAATATAAGCCGATAGTTTCTTATATTTTCTGGGTCAAGGTTTGGCTTTTGCAAGAGGCTTTACTACTGCCACTTTTAGTGAGTTTGGTACACTTCCGGTGGATAGAGAGCCGTTTATTATGTTCAACATATGAGGGCCACGCACAGGAAGCAGCTCTTTCAGTAGTTTAGTTGGAATAGGATCCAGTATGTTTCCGGATGTGAAACGGCTAGCTAGTTAGCGGTGGTGTGCGCTAATAGCGTTTCAATCGGTGACGTCACTTAATTGTGTAGCGCTTTTCATTTGCTTTGCTCTGAGACCGTAGTGGTTCCACTTGCTCTGCAAGGGCTGTGGCTTTTGTGGAGCGATGGGTAACGACGCTTTGAGGGTGACTGTTGACGTGTGCAGAGCGTCCCTGGTTGCGCCCAGGTCGGGGCAAAAGTTATACTGTTACATATGCAGCTTGAAGGTTTAGAGGCCATGATTATTTTCATCAATGTGTCAAGAGAATTAATAAACTTGAGTGTCTCCCTTGATCCTAGGTCCTGGCAGTGTTGTGCAGACTCAGGACAAATGAGCTTTGGAGGAATACGCAGATTTAAAGAGGAGTCCGTAATTTGCTTTCTAATGATCATGATCTTTTCATCACAGAAGTTCATGAATTCATCACTGCTGAAGTGAAAGCCATCCTCTCCTGGGGAATGCTGCTTTTTAGTTAGCTTTGTGACAGTATCAAACATTTGTTTTGGTTTGTTGTTATTTTCCTCAATTAAGTTGGAAAAATAGGATGATCGAGCAGCACTGAGGGCTCTTCGATACTGTACTGTCTTTAAAAGCTATTTGGAAGACTTGCAGTTTAGCGTAGCGCCATTTCCGTTCCAATTTTCTGGAAACTTGCTTCAGAGCTCGGGTATTTTCTGTATACCAGCGAGTTAGTTTCTTATGACTAATCTTTTCTGTTTTTAGGGGTGCGACTGCATCTAGGGTATTACGCAAGGTTAAATTGAGTTCCTCAGTTAGGTGGTTAACTGATTTTTGTACTCTGACATCCTTGGGTAGGCGGAGGGAGTCTGGAAGGGCATCTAGGAATTTTGGGTTGTCCGCGAATTTATAGCACGGCTTTTGATAATCCTTGGTTGGGGTCTGAGCTGATTATTTGTTGTGATTGTACACTTAATAAAATGGTGGTGCGATAGTCCAGAATTATGAGGACAAACATTAAGATCCACAACATTTAGTGAGTAGGTCCGGAGACATGTTGGACAAAGCCCACTGGCTCCGAAAGCCTTTTGGAGTGAGTCTGTGGACTTTTCCATGTGAATATTAAAGTCACCAAAAAAAGTAATATTATCTGCCATGACTACAAGGCCCGATAGGAATTCAGTGAGGAACGCTGTATATGGCCAGGAGGCCTGTAAACAGTAGCTAGTAAAAAGTAAAAGTAATTGAGTAGGCTGCATAGATTTCATGAGTAGAAGCTCAAAAGACGAAAACGCAGTTTTGCGGGATGCGCGGGGGATATGGTAACTAGTGTAATCAGGAGGTGAGGCCTCATTTAACACAGTAAATTCATCAGGCTTAAGCCATGTTTCATTCAGGCCAATCACATCAATATTATGATCAGTGATTAGTTCATTGACTATAACTGCCTTGGAAGTGAGGGATCTAACATGAAGTAGCCCTATTTTGAGATGTGGGATATCACAATCTCTTTCAATAATGACAGGAATGGAGGAGGTCTTTATTCCAGTGAGATCTCTAAGGTGAACACTGCCATGTTTAGTTTTGCCCAACCTGGATTGAGGCACAGACACGGTCTCAATGGGGATAGCTGAGTTGACTACACTGATTGTGCTAATGGCAGACTCCACTAAGCTGGCAGGCTGGCTAACAGCCTGCTGTCTGGCCTGCACCCTATCTCATTGTGGAGCTAGTGGAGTTAGAGCCCTGCCTATGTTGGTAGATAAGATGATATGACCCCTCCAGCTAGGATGGAGTCGGTCACTGCTCAGCAGGCCAGGCTTGGTCCTGTTTGTGGGTGAGTCCCAGAAAGAGAGCCAATTATCTACAAATTCTATCTTTTGGGAGGGGCAGTTTTCAACCAGCGATTGAGTTGTGAGACTCTGCTGTAAATCTCATCACTCCCCCTAACTGGGAGGGGGCCAGAGACAATTACTCAATGCCGACAAATCTTTAAATCTGATTTACACGCTGAAGCTATGTTGCGCTCTGACTGTTTCATCCTAACATCATTGGTGCCGACGTGGATAACAATATCCCTATACCAAAGATGTTCTCATCTATCTGTGCCAATACTCTCTACACTCGCCAGTTTTAGCCTTAGCCAGCACCATCTTCAGATTAGCCTTAACATTGGTAGCACTGCCCCCTGGTAAACAGTGTATGATCGCTGGATGATTCGTCTTCAGTCTAATACTGCGGGTAATGGAGTCACTAATGACTTGCGTTTTCAATTTTTCAGAGCTAATGGTGGGAGGCTTCGGTGTCTCAGACCCCGTAACGGGAGGAGGAGAGACCAGAGAAGGCTCGGCCCCTGACTCCGACCTGTTGCTCAATGGGGAGAACCGGTTGTGAAAGTTTCTGTTGGCTGAATGAGCTACACCGGTTGAGCATTCCTACAGCATTTCCTTCCAGAAGCCATGGAAAAATTGTCCAGACTGTGTTGGGGATTTATACTACTATCTGTAGTTATTTGTGGCATAGTCACTGTTTCATACTTTCCTAGACTTAAATTACCCTTGCCTAACGATTGAATCTGAAGCTGGGCTAGCAGCACACCTATCCTCGACAAAGGGTGATAGTTCTCCCATATGTTAATGTTAATACTTAGCTTCGGCTGGTGGAAGTCCTGACAAACCACGTCCAGATAAAGCGTCCAGGGTGAAAAAGTTGAATGAAAAAAGTTGAGCGAGATTTCAAATATAAAATGGTAATTAAAAAGTAAAAACTGTAAAGTTAGCAGGTAGAAAAGTAAGTTTAGCAACAAACCGCACAGCAGCACGTAAACAACAAGTCTACAAGTTGTGACCGGAAGTTACGTCAAGTGTGCTTGGATGTTTGCAAGGGTGATGGTGGAGCTGGGTACCCATAAATGTCTGCAGCATTGAAGGTCCCCAAGAACACAGTGGCTTCCACCATTTTTAAATGGAAGACGTTGGAACAACCAAGACTCTTCCTAGAGCTGGACACCTGGGCAAAACTAAGCAATCTGGGAAGAAGGACCTTGGTCATGGCGGTGACCAAGAACCCGATGGTCACTCTGAAAGAGCTCCAGAGTTCCTCTGTGGAGATGGGAGAACCTTCCAGAAGGACAACCATCTCTGCAGCACCACCAATCACGCCTTTGTGGTAGTGGCCAAACGGAAGCCACTCCTCACTAAAAGGCACATGACAGCCTGCTTGGAGTTTGTCAAAAGGCACCTAAAGGACTCTCAGACCATGAGAAACAAGATTCTCTGGTCTGATGAAACCAAGATTGAACTCTTTGGCCTGAATGCCAATCATCATGTCTGGAGGAAACATTGCATGGTGTGGTGAAGCATGTTGGTGGCAGCATCATGCTGTGGGGATGTTTTTCAGCGGCAGGGACTGGGAGACTAGTCAGGATCGAGGGAAAGACGAATGAAAACTTTTATGAAAACCTGCTCCAGAGTGCTCAGGACCGGAGACTGAGGTGAAGGTTCACCTTGCAACAGGACAACGACCCTAAGCACACAGCCATGACAATGCAGGAGTGGCTTCGGGACAAGTCTCTGAATATCCTTGAATGGTCCAACCAGAGTCCGGACTTGAACCCGATTGAATATCTCTGGAAAGACCTGAAAACAGCTGTGCAGTGATGCTCCCCATCCAACCTGACAGATCTTGAGAGGATCTGCAGAGAAGAATGGGAGAAACTCAGATTCAGAGGAGTCTGCAGTCACATGTGGCGTCCCACAGGTGTCAGTGCTGGGGCTTATCCTGTTATTAATTGACAGGCTCCCTCTCAGCCAAATCCTCAGAGATTATAACAACTCCCACTGCTACGCTGACGATATTTAGCACCTAGCCCATTATTGCTATTTTACCTGCCTTAATTCTACATTTATGTTGTTTTATTGAATATAAATATATTTTTTCCCCTCCGTAGACCTTTGAGACAAGTCCAGAATGAAAAGCGCTACACAATTAAAATATATTATAATGTATACATATGTAAAATCCAGAGATACTGCCTTAATCTCTAGTCTACTGTCTTCAGTCTATGGAAAAAGGCCATATAAATCCAATCAATTATTATTCATTATTAAAGGGCAACTATCAGGGCACAAGGCGAGACCCAGATGTAGACACAGAAGGCAGAGTCTTAGATGTTTATTAATCCAAAAGGGGTAGGCAAGAGAATGGTCGTGGACAGGCAAAAGGTCAACACCCGTTCAGAGTCCAGGAGGTACAGAGTGGCAGGTACAAGTGGTGGAGCCGTACGTTAGGTTATATGTTCATCTTTCGATGAGCATGGTAAAAGACCAGGGCTGCATCCCAAATGGCACCCTATTCCCTTCCTAGTGCACTACTTTTGACCAATGGACCCTGGTCAAAAGTAGGGCCTTATATAGGGAATAGGGTGCCATTTTGGATGCAGACACAGTTGAAACATCGGGTAAAATCAATGTATATAAAAATGGATCTATATAACATACATGCAGTAGCTTTGGTCATGGACTTCTAGACCTCAGGTCAAGGGTCAAAGACAACAGATGAGGAAATTAACAATCAAGGTTACTGCTCTTTAAATGTTAGTGTGTGTGTGTGCGCTTGCGAGTGCGTGCATTGGGTCTGTCATTGATTGTAATGGGATTGTATTTTACTTTGTACTTTTACTGAGGATGCTGACAGACTGACTGGCATCACTCAGGAAGTTAATCTCCTCTTCCTTAACTCTCAAGTGTTTTTCTCCATCTTTTCAGTTTCAGTGTGTGTATGTGTTTAAGTGTATGTGTGTGTGTGTGTGTACTAACTCTCTGTCAAACCTATTCCCCCACCCCTCCCTCAATCACTTCCTCCCTCATTGTTCCACTCTCCCTCCATCTCTCTCCTTCCCTCCCTCCCTCAAGTAAAGGGTTATCACAGATCGAGTTAGTAGATTTAGTCAATAATAATAAAAAATCTAAGTGTCCCTGCTTTGTGGATTGGAGAGGTTGAGTGATGGGGGCGGGGTCTGTCTACTTCCTCCTTCTTGGCCCATCAGGAGCCAATATTCCCCCTGGTCATTTCTCATAAATTGCCATAAAATTACTTATAGAATGTAGTAATTTCAAAGGATCTCTGTGTAAGTGACCAGCTCAATGCAGATGTTCATACTTAGATATAGATAACTTCCGTTAGATTTAAGTGAAATGTCATTCATCTGATGTGATTTGGGGTGTAATGGATGTCAAATAGTGTGTGTATGTGTGTATGTGTGGGTGTGTGTATTAGGGGAAGCAGAAGAGGAGAAAGAAAGATAGAGGGGTTGAGAGACATTGCCGAGAGAGTCAATCTGATAAGTGGAGGAAAGACAATAAGCAGAAAGAGAAAGAGAGAGGGGGTAAAGAAAGAGATGGAGAGAGAGATGGAGAGGGAGAGAGTAAGGATGTTTACCATTTCACTATTTCACCAGTGACAAATCTGTTACTTGAACCTTTTTGAAAGAAGCAAAGACAATGATCAGATTGCTTTTTTGGAACAAATAACTGTTTTAGTATGTAGGGAAACCAACGCATCTTGGGATTCGCCTTTAGTTTTTTGGGGGTGTACCTAAGTCACACATACTCTCTGAAGAGGCATTCTGTGGATTGTTTGCTGTGACTTTGGGTCACTGACAGACACAAGTTGGATTTATTGGGTGTCCCGGGTTGCCTCGACGTCAGGATGTGGACGTGTATCACAGACTTCTTCACCTACGAGACCACCAAGTCGGTGGTGGTGAAGAGCTGGACCATCGGGATCATCAACCGCGTCGTACAGCTCCTCATCATCACCTACTTCATCGGGTCAGTAGTATCGCTCTATCACTCACATTTTGGACCTCCCAGTGAGAGGAATTGGTTGAAAGACGTCTTTTCAACGTCTTTTCAATGGAGAAACAGGAAAAAGGTCTCCGCACAGTTCCAGTCAGGTGCACATTTCTCATAAGAAAGACTTAATGTATGTTCAACCTCTTTTTAACCAAACATATGTCTTTTTAACGTCTTTTAACCAAACAGATGTCTTTTTAACCAAACAGATGTCTTTTTAACGTCTTTTTTACCAAACAGATGTATTTTTAACGTCTATTTAACCAAACAGATATCTTTTTAACCTCTTTTTAACATCTTTTTAACCAAACAGATGTCTTTTTAACGTCTTTTTAACCAAACTGATGTCTTTTTAATGTCTTTTTAACCAAACAGATGTCTTTTTAACGTCTTTTTAACCAAACAGATGTCTTTTTAACGTCTTTTTAACGTCTTTTTAACGTCTTTTCAACCAAACATCTTTTCAAAGTCTTGTGCTTATGGAGCTGAATCTTATAAATCTCTTGTTTGTTAATTAGGATCTCTTTCAGCCCAATAAAAGGCTTGACTTTAAAGACTCATAGATCATTCATTAGTACTCTATACGTGACAGGAAGAGACGGGAAAACGGGATTGAATGATTTTCCCATTGTGTTATCTCAACCCGTCTCTCTCTTCTTCTCTCTCCTACTTCCTCTCCTCTCCTGCACCTCTCTTAGGTGGGTGTTTGTGTATGAGAAGGCGTACCAGATCAGAGACACGGCTATAGAGTCGTCGGTCATGACCAAAGTCAAAGGCTTTGGACTGTACAACAACCGAGTCATGGACGTAGCTGAGTACGTCACCCCCTCTCAGGTAACACACGAACACACGCAAACATTTGTACGCGTGCATGCACGCACACACAGACACACACACATGTGCACACGTAGATACCCAAGCACACACTTACACACACAGGACACACACACCGACAGGCAACACACACACACACACAAACTATGGTCTGAGATTTTTGGATTCCTTATGTTAATGTTGGCAATTGGCATTGATAGACAGCCCAAGGAGCCATGTATAGTTGTTGTATAGCCTCTGTCTTCCCTGCTTGCTCAATCTTTGTATATATCTGGGTTGTTGTAAGCACTTTGTGGGTAATGTATTTGTTAAAAGTCCTGTGAACATCACTTAATACTTAAAATGGACACCAAATATTGATACTGAGGTATGTGTGGATTATGACATCAGGCCTGATGTGCTGGTCAATAAAAATGGGAGTGTTTTTTTATTGTGTGTGTGTGTGTGTGTGTGTGTGTGTGTGTGGTCTGACAGGGGGCCTCTGTGTTCTGCATCATCACCAAACTCATCACCACAGAGAACCAGGTGCAGGGATACTGTCCTGAAGTGAGACCCCTCACACTTACTCTCCCATTGGCCCTCTGTGGTCCCCCCCCCACATGCTCTATCTCTCTCTCTCTGTCTCTTTCTGTCTACCTGGCTCTATCTGTCTCTCTGTCTGTCTCTCTCTCTCTGTCTGTCTTGATGTCTGTCTGTCTGTCCGTCCGTCTGCCTCTGTGTGTTACTCTAACTCTGTACTATGTGTGATACACAGAGTGAGATGAAATACAAGTGTACGCACGACAACAACTGCACTAAGTTCCTCAACAAGCCTGGGGGAAATGGTGAGGTTTCTCCTCTTTTTCTGATCAACTTTTTCTCTTCCTTTTCTTATTGTATGTTCTTAAGAAGACAGAAGATGTTACAGAATTTGCCAAACCGTTTCTCCCAGAATAATGTTTTGATCTTTGTCATTTATTGTCCCTATCCGTCCTCCCCTTTTCTGTGTCTTATATCCTCTCTCCTTCTTCCTTTCTCTCTTCCCTCCCTCTCTTCCTCAGGTCTTCCGACGGGCAGGTGTGTACGTTTCAACGACACCCTTAATACCTGTGAGATCAGAGGCTGGTGCCAGGCGGAGATCGACTACATCAAGACGTGGGTAACCGTGTGTGTGCGAGTGTGTTTGAGTGTTGATGAAGGAACATGATTCTCTTTCTGACCTTCCCTCAGGCATCCTATGATGGAGGTGGAGAACTTCACCATCTTCATCAAGAACAGCATTCGTTTCCCCCTCTTCAACTTCACCAAGTGAGGATGATGATGATGATAATGATGTTGTTGATGATGTCGATGATGATGATAATGATAATGGTAATAATGTTGAAGATGATGAAGATAATGATGTTGCTGATGATGATAATGATGGTGATGTTGATAATGATGTTAATGATGGTGATGATAATGATATTAATGCTAATAATGATGTTGATGGTGATAATGATTTTTAGAATGGTGTTGATAATGATGTTGAAAATGATTTTGATAATGATAATGATGTTGATGATAATGATGTTGTTGATGAAGATGCCGATGACAATGATGAAGACATTGGTGATTACGATAATTTATAGCGATAATTTAACTCTAACTGGTCTCCTCTCTCTCATGTTTGTGTGTGTGTGTGTGTGTGTGTGTGTGTGTGTGTGTGTGTGTGTGTGTGTGTGTGTGTGTGTGTGTGTGTGTGTGTGTGTGTGTCTCAGGGGTAACTTCCTGCCAACCATCACCCCTCAGTACATCAAGGCGTGTAACTTTGACCATGAGAACAACACCTACTGCCCCATCTTCAGGGTGGGGGACGTTATCCGCTATGCACACCAGAACTTCACCACTCTGGCACAGAAGGTACAGTGTTTCACTCCCAGGTACAAAAACTCAGCAAAAAAAAAAAGTAATCTCACTGTCAACTGCCTTTATTTTCAGTAAACTTAACATATAAACATATCAAAATTCAACAACTGAGACATGAACTGAATAAGTTCCACAGACATGTGACTAACAGAAATGGAATAATGTGTCCCTGAACAAAGGGGGGGTCAAAATCAAAAATAAAAGTAATCTCTTCCACATGGACTACACCAGATTTGCCAGTTCTTGCTGTGAGATGTTACTCCACTCTTATTTTGGTGTTTTCAGAGTCAGTAGAAAGGCCTTTTTAGTGTCCTAAGTTTTCATAACTGTGAACTTAATTGCCTATCATCTGTAAGCTGTTTGTGTCTTAACAACCGTTCCACAGGTGCGTGTTCATTAATTGTTTATGTTTCATTGAACAAGCATGGGTGTTGCGGTTTTCTTCCGTCGAAGAAGAGGAGAACCAAAATGCAGCGTGGTTAGAGTTCATGGTTTTTAATATGAGAAACTAAACATGAACATAATTACAAAAACAACAAATGTTGCAAAACCCCGGAACAGTCCTATCTGGTGCAGAGAACACAAAGACAGGAAACAAACCCCAACACAAAACAAGCTACCTAAATATGGTTCCCAATCAGAGACAATGACTAACACCTGCCTCTGATTGAGAACCATTTCAGGCCATACATAGAAACGGAGGACACACGCACCTCAGGGCGAGTGCGGGGAGGAGAAACAGGGAGTACTGGGCTCTGGACATGCACAGGAAGCCTGCTGCGGGGGGCTGCCACCGGAGGGCTGGTGCGTGTAGGTGGCACTGGATAGACCGGACCGTGCAGGTGCACTGGAGCTCTTGAGCACCTAGCCTGCCCAACCTTACCTGTCTCTATGCCTACTCTAGCCCGCACCGGGCTATCCACCCGCACTGGAGACACCGTGTGCTCTACAGCATAACACGGTGCCTGCCCGGTCCCTCCCGCTCTCGTTTTATTTTTTTGCTGGGATTATTCATACTAGTATATTTCCTTAATTGGGGAGAACAGGCTGGTGTTAATAACTGTAGCAGAATGAGTGTAATGGTATCAAATACATCAAACACGTTTCCAGGTGTTTGATTCCATTTCAGTTGCTCCGTTCCGACCATTATTAGCAGCCTCCTGTCATTTCTATCCACAGTTCTTTCCATCCATACTAGTCTTTTATATACTCACATATTATGCTCTCTTTCGCTCTTTTTCCTCCCCTTCGGCTATATTCACTCCTTCCCCTTTAGGCTACATTCATATTCTGTCTTTTTCCCACTCTCACAAAGTAGCAAAGAGATTTTCTAAATGTATGTCAACCACTTCCTACAGGGAGGGGTAATAGGTATAAAGATCGGCTGGATGTGTGACCTGGACAAGTCAGAGGATGAGTGTAACCCCTCCTACTCCTTCACCCGGCTGGACGCCATGTCAGAGAAGAACAGCGTCTCTCCCGGGTACAACTTCAGGTAGCCATGACCTCTGACCTCTAACCTCTGGCCTTTAGAGAGTGAGCCCTATAGAGATGCATAAAGAGCTCTAGATTGATATAACCCATTTTTTGCATGGACACTGCCATTGAGGACTTCCACCATTTTAAAGTAGTCAAATGGGTGGGGATTCCTATGGGTTGGGAGCGATTAGTCAATGATCAGAGCCTTGTCTTCTTCAAATTGGGTTGCCAATGGTTAGTAAATGGCTTTAAGCTAGATCAGTGATTGTCAACCTTTTTTTGTATAAAAAAAAAGAATAATTAGGTGACACACCTAAAATATCCCTATTATTAATGGATTTAGTGTAAATGACCTCCGTTTTATCTGTGTCAAACTGCAAATAATCTATTTCCGTGACAAATGTTTTCATAGATGGAATAGGGTTTATTTGAACTATTTTCATAGTTCCTTATTCATGATGATATATTTTTCTGATACCCCTTTAAGTACTACTTAAAGGGGTATCTGTACTTTGCTTTACTATTTTTGACTACTTTTACTTTTACTGCACTACACTGTACATTCCTAAAGAAAATGATGTACTTTTTACTCAATACATTTTCCCTGACAACCAAAAGTACTCATTGCATTTTGAATGCTTAGCAGCACAGGAAAATGGTCTACTTCACACACCAATCAAAATAACATCACCGGTCATCCCTACTGCCTCTGATCTGGTGGACTCACTAAACACATGCTTCCTTTGTAAATGATGTCTGAGTGTTGGAGCGTCCCCCTGGGTATCCATCATTTCATGCTGTCTGGTTTGCTTAATATAAGGAATTGTAAATGATTTCTACTTTTACTGTTGATACTTGAGTGTATTTAAAACCAAATACTTTTATACTTTTACTCAAGTAGGATTTTACTGGGTGACGTTCACTTTTACTTGAGTCATTTTCTATCAAGGTATCTTTACTGTTACTCAAGTATGACAATTGGGTACTTTCCACCACTGTGTATCTGTATGGTGAGCCCTGAGAGGCATGTCCCCCTGGTACAAGCCATGTGCATTGCTCATGTCCTTACTCTCTGTCCATGTTGTGCTGATAGGTATGCTAAGTACTACAAGATGGACAACGGGACAGATTACCGTACTCTGCTCAAGGCCTATGCCATCAGGTTTGATGTGCTGGTCAATGGAAATGTGAGTGTTTTTAATGCTTTGTGTGTGTTTCTGTGTGATGGGGGATGATTAGAGTATACATGTGTCTGTGTGAGAACATGTACGTCTGTGGTTTGCATGAGTCTAATTGCCTATGTGGGTCCACCCTAACCCTATCTGATACACTGCCGATTTTGCAGGTTTTCCCACTTACAAAGCACGTAGAGGTCTGTAATTTTTATCATAGGTACACTTCAACTGTGAGAGACGGAATCTAAAAAGAAATCCTGAAAATCACATTGTATGATTTTTAGGTAATTAATTAGCATTTTATTGCATGACATAAGTATTTGATCACATACCAAACAGTAAGAATTCCGGCTCTCACAGACCTTTTTTCTTTAAGAAGCCCTCCTGTTCTCCACTCATTACCTGTATTAACTGCACCTGTTTGAACTTGTTACCTGTATAAAAGACACCTGTCCACACACTCAATCAAACAGACTCCAGCCTCTCCACAATGGCCAAGACCAGGAAGCTGTGTAAGGACATCAGGGATAAAAGTTTAGAACTGCACAAGGCTGGGATGGGCTACAGGACAATAGGCAAGCAGCTTGGTGAGAAGGCAACAACTGTTGGCGCAATTATTAGAAAATGGAAGAAGTTCAAGATGACGGTCAATCACCCTTGGTCTGGGGCTCCATGCAAGATCTCACCTCGTGGGGCATCAATGATCATGAGGAAGGTGAGGGATCAGCCCAGAACTACACGGCAAGACCTGGTCAATGACCTGAAGAGAGCTGGGACCACAGTCTCAAAGAAAACCATTAGTAACACACTACGCCGTCATGGATTAAAATTCTGCAGCGCACGCAAGGTCCCCCTGCTCAATCCAGCGCATGTCCACGCCCATCTGAAGTTTGCCAATGACCATCTAGAATGATCCAGAGGAGAAATGTGAGAAGGTCATGTGGTCTGATGAGACAAAAATAGAGCTTTTTGGTCTAAACTCCACTCGCCGTGTTTGGAGGAAGAAGAAGGATGAGTACAACCCCAAGAACACCATCCCAACCGTGAAGCATGGAGGTGGAAACATCATTCTTTGGGGATGCTTTTCTGCAAAGGGGACAGGAGGACTGCACCGTATTGAGGGGAGGATGGATGGGGCCATGTATCGCGAGATCTTGGCCAACAACCTCCTTCCCTCAGTAAGAGCATTGAAGATGGGTCGTGGCTGGGTCTTCCAGCATGACAACGACCCGAAACACACAGATGGAGGTGGAAACATCATTCTTTGGGGATGCTCCGTAAGAAGCATCTCAAGGTCCTGGAGTGGCCTAGCTAGTCTCCAGACCTGAACCCAATAGAAAATCTTTGGAGGGAGCTGAAAGTCTGTATTGCCCAGCGACAGCCCCGAAACCTGAAGGGTCTGGAAAAGGTCTGTATGGAGGAGTGGGCCAAAATCCCTGCTGCAGTATGTGCAAACCTGGTCAAGAACTACAGGAAACATATGATCTCTGTAATTGCAAACAAAGGTTTCTGTACCAAATATTAAGTTCTGCTTTTCTGATGTATCAAATACTTATGTCATGCAATAAAATGCAATTGAATTACTTAAAAATCATACAATGTGATTTTCTGGATTTTTGTTATAGATTCCGTCTCTCACAGTTGAAGTGTACGTATGATAACAATTACAGACCTCCACATGTTTTGTAAGTAGGAAACCCTGCAAAATCGGCGGTGTTTCAAATACTTGTTCTCCCCACTGCATGTGTTATTTAGATGAGGGGGGGTCTTATGTATGTCTGCTTGTGTGTGTGTGTGTGTGTGGGGTTGGTTGGTTGGTTGGTTGTGTGTGGTTGGGTGTGTGTGGTTGATTGTGTGTGCGTGTGTTTACTTCTGTAAAGTACTTGATTTGTTTGTTATAGGCAGGGAAGTTTAACATGATCCCGACTCTGATCAACATGGTAGCTGCCTTTACGTCAGTTGGAGTGGTGAGCCCTTCTTTTCAGTTGCTACTTTCTATCCACAAAGTATCCACATCGTCTCTAGGCTAGTTTTAAATTAAAACATATCTGTTCCACCTTCAGTCTCTTAACTTTATAATAATATTATCCACACAGTCTCTGTAGACTAGTTCAAAAATGTCTTTGTCATATGTGTCTCTGTCTCCCCAACTGAAGTAATTTCTGTGGAAAATAGTTATTCTCTTCTTTTCTTTCTTCTCCCCTAATTTCTTCAATCCCATTCTATTCTATTCCACAAACCTTGTTTTCTTTCTCTGCCTTGGATTGGTTCCAGGGCACCGTGCTTTGTGACATCATACTCTTGAACTTCCTGAAGGGAGCAGAGCATTACAAGGCCAAGAAGTTTGAGGAGGTAAAGTTTGAGGCGTGACACCAACCCTGCTAACTGTGATATAGATATCAGCCTTTGCATGCCTGAGGCCGCATCTCAGAGTAGGAGTGCTGATCTAGGATCAGTTTACCCCTGTCCCATGATCTTATTCATTGTGATCTAATAGGCAAAACTGATCAGTAAGCCTACTCTGAGAGTTGATACATACGGCCCAGAGGAATAGTTGAAACTAAGGGTAAAATCCTAACTTCCACTTAAATCATGCTTTAATATCAACTAAAGATAACTGAAAATTTGACTTAAGTGGAAAATAGGAGTCGCTTGACTGTGATGTGCTCCTCATGTTCTTCAAGTGTATAAAATTCAATAAAGTAATTTTCTCTCTCCCCCCAATCTATCATTACTCCATTAGGTGTCAGACACGCAGATCGAGAACTCCTTATCCAGCAATGGGCTGTATCGGAGTAGGGAGTTCATTGGAGTAGAGAAGCAGTCAAACGACTCAGGGGCCTTTTCCATTGGGCAATACGGCTAACGGACAGCCAATGGAATGGAGTGTTTGAGGGGGAAAGGGGTGGGTGGTGGCAATTTGGAAAGTTTGGATGCAAATGTAGGTTTAGGTTGATATTGCCCATAGACCCTAATCTTGGATCAGTTTAACATTTTCTACCCCTAAAGGTTATGGTTAGGATTGGGGATAGGGAAGCTGATCCTAGATCTGTATCTAGGGGAGACTTCACCCCGGATAGAGAATGCATGTATATATAGCATTGTAATATTCCTTATATTTCACATGAACCTGTAATTTACCTGTAATATTTTCATAGTGGAGGTTGTATGTGCAATCGTTAACTCTGCATGGACTATTGTATTTGAACTCCTACCTCTACAAAGTATTAAAGTCTACCCACTACTTAAATAAAAGTATGTGACTTAAATTTTGATTCTGGTTTGATTCTGCCAGAAACTCAAATCCTGCTAGGAACAGACAAACAAAAACTCTAGTTGTTTACTTGCTTAACACTCTTTATTTATATATATTTTTTTAATGCATTTTTCAGTTTGCTAAAAGCAGGCACATCTCTATGTGGTTTGGTTTCACCGTGGGAGATCTGTGGGTTGGGGTCGTTGGGGAAAGGAGCAGGTTGAGTCCAAAATGACACCCTATCCTTTATAGTGCACTACTTTGACCAGGGGGCCGTGGGGCTCTGGTCAAAAGTAGTGCACTCTATAGGGAACAGGGTGTCATTTCGGTCACAACCCAAGAGAGAGGAGCAGGGGACTGGGTTGGTGTTACACAGACATACACACAGTCTATACCAACACACCACTGGAGAAAGCATGCCCAATACATTGCTGCTTCATACTAAGTATGTGAGCGTGGATATTCGTCCTCAAACTCTGTTCTTGAAGGAGCACACGTAGCTCTTCTTGGTGAAACACGTGTGGTCGTTCCATTTCCCAATTTCTTGGCGATAGAGAACAAAAACACAGAGAGAACAGAGAGACAAACAGAAGTTCAAATGTGAGTTCAAAATACCATCTCTTCCCACCACCTTCCAAGAAATGTTTATTTCACGTTTTTGTCATTTCAGCTGTTAGCCAGTGCATTCAACTAAGGTAGGTGAAAACAAACACATATCACAGCCATTGCAAGTAAAAACCATCCATCCATCCATCCCCCCCCCCCCCTCCCCCTTTCCATCTCTTACTGCTCCAGTTCATCTCCACACAGTCCTCGCGGCTCGTCCAGCGGGAGATGGGCTCCCCAGGGGTCCACGCTTCAAAGTTCCAGCTGGAGCCGTCAGTCCACACAAACTTACCAGACTGAGAGAAGGAGGTAGAGAGATACATGTGGATAGAGGTAGAAAGAGGGGAGTGATATAAATGTGGATAGAGGTAGAAAGCGGGGAGTGATATAAATGTGGATAGAAGAAGAGAGAGGGGAGTGATATAAATGTGGATAGAGGTAGAAAGCGGGGAGTGATATAAATGTGGATAGAAGAAGAGAGAGGGGAGTGATAGAAAGACCGGAGGTGATAAAAACAAATGTAAAGTGCATTTGGAAAGTATTCAGACTCCTTCACTTTTTCAATTTTTTGTTATGTTACAGCCTTACTCTAAAATGGATTAAATAAAACATTTTCCTCATCAATCTACACACACTACCCCATAATGACAAAGCGAAAACATTTTTTTGTACATTTTTGCAAATTATTCAAAATATAAAACAGAAATACCTTATTTACATAAATAATCAGACCATTTGCTAGGAGACTCGAAATTTGAGCTCTGGTGCATCCTGCTTACATTGATCATGCTTGAGACGCTTTTACAACTTGATTGGAGTCCACCTGTGGTAAAATCAATTGATTGGACATTATTTGGAAAGGCACACACCTATCTATATAAGTTCCCACTTGAGGTCAAAGGAATTGTCCTATGAGACAGGATTGTGTCGAGGCACAGATCTGGTGAAGGGTACCAAAAAGTGTCTGCAACATTGAAGGTCCTCAAGAACACAGTGGCCTCCAACATTCTTAAATGGAAGAAGTTTAGAACCACCAAGGAGACCAAGAACCCGATGGTCACTCTGAGTTTCTCTGTGGAGATGGGAGAACCTTCCAGAAGGACAACCATCTCTGCAGCACCTTTATGGTAGAGTGACCAGACGGAAGCCACTCCTCAGTAAAAGGCACATGACAGCCCGCTTGGAGTTTGCCAAAAGGCACCTAAAGGACTCCCAGAACATGAGAAACAAGATTATCTGGTCTGATGAAACCAAGATTGAACTCTTTGACCTGAATGCAATGCGTCACGTCTGGAGGAAACCAGGCACCACTCATCACCTGGCCAATACCATCCTTACGGTGAAGCATGGTGGTGGCAGCATCATGCTGCGGGGATGTTTTTCAGCAGCAGGGACTGGGGGACTAGTCAGGATCGAGGGAAATATGAACGGAGCAAACTACAGAAAGATCCTTGATGAAAACCAGTCTCTGAATGTCCTTGAGTGGCCCAGCCAGAGCCCGGACTTGAACCCGATCGAACATCTTTGGAGAGACCTGAAAATAGCTGTGTAGCGACGCTCCCCATCCAACCTGACAGAGCCTGAGAGGATCTCCAGAGAAGAATGGGAGAAACTCCCCAAATACAGATGTGCCAAGCTTGTAGCATCATACCCAAGAAGACTTGAGGCTGTAATCGCTGCCAAAGGTGCTTCAACAAGGTGCTGAGTAAAAGGTTTGAATACTCATGTAAAGGTGATATTTCCATTTTTTTGCAAAACTGTCTAAAAAACTGTTTTTGTCATTATGGGGTAGTGTGTAGATTGATGAGGGGGAAAAACAATTGAATCCACTTTTGAATATGGCTGTAACGTAACAAAATGTGTAAAAAGTCAAGTGGTCTGAATACTGTAAATGTAGATATTACGACAATCATATGTTCAATGTTAAATGTTGTGCTGCAAAGCTTCTCTCTTTCCCCATGTCACTCTTTCCTCCCACATGACTTTGCCTCCCTCCACCCAATATCCGCCCTGTCTTAATCACTCCTTCCATCCATCACTCCTCCTCTCCTACCTGGAAGAGTTCGAAGCCTCCCAGCCAGATGCGAGGGCTTTTGCGGTTGTTCTTCATCACCACGCAAAGCAGGTTGTTGTTGGCTTGACTGTTATGTACCGACACCAGGTGGCCACCGGGGGCAGCAGACCTGCACTGTGTCTGAGAAGGATGAGAGAGAAGAGGAGAAATAGGTGGTGGGAAGAGAAAGAGTGAATTAGTGAGAGAGAAAGAGAAAGTGGGAGGAAGGAGAGAGAGAGCGAGTAAGCAGGTGCTGATGTAGTGACTTGGAGCCCAAGGCAGAGGTCAGTCAGAGGCCACTCTTATGCACATGCACCATTTTCTTTTCATGGGTAATTAACTATAAAAATGCATTACCTTTTAATGTGCCATGAACACAATCAGTCATTATGTTTTATCTGATTGTTAAACAAATCACTTCAAAAAGAAGGTTACCTTCGCACGTTTATCCAAAATAATTCCAGCGTCTGAGCTGTGCACCTGCCAAATTTCCTTACAGTGGCGAAACAGCGCCACTGTCTTGCTATAATAGCCCATGTATGACATGTCATACCAGCATCAGATATGGGCTACACATAGATGTCCTCTGCCTCGACGACGATGGCAGTATTATCAGCAGCACCTATCGTTTTATGGAAGTAAAGTGAATTGTATCCCCTTCGAGTCAAAAGGCCTCGTCGAAAACCAGGCGTCCTTGGGGAGTGAGGCCTAAGAGGGTTTTATGAATATGCATCAACCAGTGGGTCTTGCGACAGGTGTACAGAGACAACCAGTTCAAAGAGGAGTATAGAGTGCAGTGCCCTATAAGAAGCATTGGTGACAAATCTGATAGCCTCATAGTAAAGAACATCTAATCAGGGTTAGTTTGGCAGCTGGGGTGAAAGACGAGCGATTACGATAGAGGAAACCATGTCTAGATTTAACTTTAGCCTGCAGCTTTGATATGAGAGATGGACAGTGTACAGTCTAGCCACACTCCCAAGTACTTGTATGAGGTGACTACCTCAAGCTCTAAACCCTCAGAGGTAGTAATCACACCTGTGGGAAGAAGGGCATTCTTCTTACCAAACCACATCACCTTTGTTTTGGACGTGTTCAGAACAAGGTTAAGGGCCGAGAAAGCTTGATGGACACAAAGAAAGCTTTGCTGTAGAGAGTTTAACACAAAATCCGTGGAGGGGCCAGCTGAGTATAAGACTGTATCATCTGCATATCAATGGATGAGAGAGCTTCCAACTGCCTGAGATATGTTGTTGATGTAAATTGAGAAGAGTGTGGGGCCTTGGATCGAGCCTTGTGGTACTACTTTGGTGAAGGGCAGTGGCTGAGACAGCAGATGTTCTGACTTTATACACAGCACTCTTTGAGAGAAGTAGTTAGCAAACCAGGCCAAAGACCCCTCAGAGACACCAATACTCCTTAGCCGGCCCACAAGAATGGAATGGTCTAACGTATCAAAAGCTTTGGCCAAGTCAATAAAAATCCCAGCACAACATTGCTGAGAATCAAGGGCAATGGTGACATCATTGAGGACCTTTAAGGTTGCAGTGACACATCCATAACCTGAGCGGAAACCAGATGCCAGAGAGAATCCTATAGACATCAAGAAAGCCAGTCAGTAGATTATTTACAACGTTTTTTCAACACTTTTGATAAAGAGGCCAAAATAGAAATGGGTCAGCTTGATCTACCCCTTTAAATAACGGATGCACTGTGGCTGCCTCCCAAGCAACGCGAACCTCCCCAGAGAGGAGAGACAGGTTAAAAAGGTCAGATGTTGATGATCAAAACAAGTTGATGCATGTCGATTTTGTGTATAGACTTCTGACAAATCAGAATTGCGTTTTTCCTCCAGGTTCTGAAATTTTAAGTATCTGTAATCTGATTGCAATCTTTTAGCTGGTAACGTAATGGATTACAGTTACTGTTTTTTTGTAATCTGTTACTCCACAGCCCTGGAGGTTGTGACAGCGACTTGATTTGGACATATGACAACGCGAGATTACTACTAAGTGAACATATGGAATTGTTTTAAGATGGTCATACCAAGGATAATTTAGATATTTGATCTACAATATTAGGACCCCTGTAAGTATAATTTTTGGGGTGTTGTTATAATTTGATGAAACATTGCATTTGGCCTTACTGCTATTAGCCCATAGAAATGCATTGAATAACACATTCATACATGGAAAAACATATAGTCAACATTAAATTAAAAGGAAGATCTGAGAGATATAGGACTAAGAAAGCTCAGGAAAAAATGCTAATCTTTTTTACCATGTTACCATGTTACCGTGACACTTGTGGGGGGACGAACAGTAGAGCAACCCAAACACCTTTGTGTTCATGACTGTTTTATGTTTCCATAGAGGGGTCATATACATTTTCTAGGCCAAACCGTTTGGACGCTACAGACATTTTTGTGAGAAGACAGATTTTCGAGATGTCTCCTGTAGCTTTACCTCAGCCACCTTCCACCGCCGGTGTAGAAGGACAATGTCAGCGGATGAGGTGGATTGAGACAAAGGCAATGCAAAAACACAGAAATCTCTCGTTTAGACACATTTTGGATGGGGATTTTTTTATTTACTTTGTTATTTATTATGCCTCAAACAAAGCATGGGGGGGGCCTCAGCGGAGAAATATGTATTTATTTTAATTTTAATTATGCCCAGGTCTTGATTTTTATTTTATTTGAACGTTTATTTAACTAGGCAAGTCAGCTAAGAACAAATTCTTATTTACAATGATGGCCTACAAATGATGTGAGGCCTGAGGCAATTGCCTCTTCTGCCTAATGGTAAGTCCGCCAGTGGGAGTAAGATGAATACATTAGAAGACACATCTAATTAAGACATTGGGTTTAACCTTCACTTCACTGTATTGCCATTGTATTGGAATGGACAGGCTGACTGACTCCAGGTAGAGCAGTAACATGCTTTGATCATGTTATTATGTCGTTCTCCTGTTACATAGAATGTTGTTTACCTCCGCTTCGGTGAAGTTGAGGGCAGCCTTGAAGTACTTGATGCAGTAGGAGCCCAGCCTGTACCAGTCTTCATAATTCTTCAGGTCACAGGCTTTGGGCATGTCACACGCTGCAGTCTCATCCTGGAGATACACTGGAGCATCATCGCCACCTAGGGGACAATGGTGGAATAACTACTCTCCTGGGGCCTTATATACTTAGAAAACAGCCACAAACGGAACATTCCTATGACACTCACAGGCCGCTAACAAAACTCTCCCATTCCATAATTCACTAAACTGATCAATGCGCACACCATATAGCCCAGGGGCCTAAGAAATGCCTATCTAAGACCTCTTATTTAACCAGGCAAATCAGTTAAGAACAAATTCTCATTGACAATGACGGCCTAGGAACAGGAACAGTGTGGTTCTGCATTTTTGCTAAATGAGGCAACAGTTTGCTTTAGGACCATACGGACGCCTCCAAGCTGTCGGGGAGGCTGTTTGGAGTGTTTATCTGACTGGATTTAATTAAAAGTAATGTCTCCCCAAAAGTAATGTCTCCCCACTTCTAAAATCAAAATTGTGCCCCTGATCAAAACACATACTGTAATCAATGCAACTCTCTTACCGGTACTTCTGTGGAATGTCAAAGCCATGTTTGTCCCAAGTAGTGACATCATCACAATCAGGCTGACAAACTTCATCTTGGCTTCCTCTGATTCTGCGTTTCCTTAAAACAAACAACTCAATCAGTAACAGTTTCCTTTAAATAAATGCATTTATAAATAAATCAATTGTATTAACCTTTATTTCACCAGGTAAATTATCTGAGATCATAGTCTATAGCAATATGCTATGAATGACATTAAAACAAATCTCTTGTTCTCAAATTGACTGTGGCTGGTGATTCATAAATACCGAGCCCTGACGGATTGTTAATTTGAGTGGCTCTGCGCGCTAACCGATTGTAAAGTGCCACAGCCTATGGAACAATCAGCTGTCCCATTTGACAACAAAAGATTTGCTTGCCCCGGTCAATTTGTGTCATGTACTGTCATGTTGTGTCTTGTCTCTGTCCTTTCCCTTCACCCTGTCTCCCTCTGCTGGTCGTTGTTAGGTTACCTTTTCTCCTCCTCTTTCCCCCAGCTGTGCCTTGTCTCCTCCTAACTACCCATTCACCCCGTTTCCCACCTGTTCCCTTTTTCCCTCTGATTAGGTCCCTATATCTCTCTCTGTTTTTGTTCCTGTCCTTGTCGGATTCTTGTTTGTTGTGTTTCATGCCTGAACCAGACTGTCGTCATGTTTGCTGTAACCTTGTCCTGTCCTGTCGGAATCTGCCGGTCCGTCTGAGCCTACCTATGTTTGGTAATTAAAGAAGCTCTGTCTAAGTTAATTCGCTTTTGGGTCCTCATTCACGCACCGTAACAGAAGAATCCGATCAAGAATGGACCCAGCGACTTCGGATCCTCTCCACTCAGCCGTCGGGATCCAGGGAGCGATGCTAGGCAGACACGAGCAGGAAGTGTCTGCTGCTCGACATGCCGTTGAGACCCTGGCCACCCAAGTCTCCAACCTCACAGAACAGGTTCACCATCTCCGCCTCAATCCACCGGCCACTTCCAGGGCTTTCGAATCTCCGGAGCCCAGAATCAATAACCCGCCGTGTTACTCTGGGGAGCCCACTGAATGCCGCTCGTTCCTCACCCAGTGTGATATTGTGTTTTCTCTCCAGCCCAACACTTACTCCAGGAGCACTGCTCGTGTCGCCTACGTCATATCTCTCCTTATTGGACGGGCTCGTGAGTGGGGCACGGCAATCTGGGAGGCAAGGGCTGAGTGTACTAACCAGTATCAGGACTTTAAGGAGGAGATGATACGGGTTTTTGATCGATCTGTTTTTGGGGAGGAGGCTTCCAGGGCCCTGTCTTCCCTATGTCAAGGCAATCGATCCATAACAGACTACTCTATTGAGTTTCGCACTCTTGCTGTCTCCAGTGGCTGGAACGAGCCGGCCTTGCTCGCTCGTCTTCTGGAGGGTCTCCGCGCAGAGGTAAAGGATGAGATTCTCTCCCGGGAGGTTCCTTCCAGCGTGGATTCCTTGATTGAACTCGCTATTCGCATTGAGCGACGGGTTGATCTTCGTCACCGAGCTCGTGGAAAGGAGCTCACGCTCTCCGTCGCCCCCCTCTCCGCATCACTACCATCTTCCTCTGCCGGCTCGGGTGCTGAGCCCATGCAGCTGGGAGGTATCCGCATCTCGACTAAGGAGAGGGAACGGAGAATCACCAACCGCCTCTGTCTCTATTGCGGTTCCGCTGGTCATTTTGTCACTTCATGTCCAGTAAAAGGCCAGAGCTCGTCAGTAAGCGGAGGGCTACTGGTGAGCGCTACTACTCCTGTCTCTCCTTCAAGATCCTGCACTACCTTGTCGGTCCATCTACGCTGGACCGGTTCGTCAGCTTCCTGCAGTGCCTTAATAGACTCTGGGGCGGAGGGCTGTTTTATGGACGAGACCTGGGCTCGGGAACATGACATTCCTCTCAGACAGTTAAAGGAGCCCACGGCCTTGTTCGCCCTGGATGGTAGTCCTCTCCCCAGGATTCAGCGTGAGACGCTACCTTTAACCCTCACTGTTTCTGGTAATCATAGTGAAACCATTTCTTTTTTAATTTTTCGTTCACCTTTTACACCTGTTGTTTTGGGCCATCCCTGGCTAGTTTGTCATAATCCTTCCATTAATTGGTCTAGTAATTCTATCCTCTCCTGGAACGTCTCTTGTCATGTGAAATGTTTAATGTCTGCTATCCCTCCTGTTTCCTCTGTCTCTTCTTCACAGGAGGAGCCTGGTGATTTGACAGGGGTGCCGGAGGAATATCACGATCTGCGCACGGTGTTCAGTCGGTCCAGGGCCACCTCTCTTCCTCCACACCGGTCGTATGATTGTAGTATTGATCTCCTTCCGGGAACCACCCCCCCCCGGGGTAGACTATACTCTCTGTCGGCTCCCGAACGTAAGGCTCTCGAAGATTATTTGTCTGTAGCTCTTGACGCCGGTACCATAGTCCCCTCCTCCTCTCCCGCCGGAGCGGGGTTTTTTTTTGTCAAGAAGAAGGACGGGTCTCTGCGCCCCTGCATAGATTATCGAGGGCTGAATGACATAACAGTGAAGAATCGTTATCCGCTTCCTCTTATGTCTTCAGCCTTCGAGATCCTGCAGGGAGCCAGGTTTTTCACTAAGTTGGACCTTCGTAACGCTTACCATCTCGTGCGCATCAGGGAGGGGGACGAGTGGAAGACGGCGTTTAACACTCCGTTAGGGCACTTTGAATACCGGGTTCTTCCTTTCGGCCTCGCTAACGCTCCAGCTGTCTTTCAGGCATTAGTCAATGATAGACATGCTGAACATCTTTGTTTTCGTTTACCTTGACGATATCCTGATTTTTTCACCGTCACTCCAGATTCATGTTCAGCACGTTCGACGTGTCCTCCAGCGCCTTTTAGAGAATTGTCTTTTTGTGAAGGCTGAGAAGTGCACTTTTCATGCCTCCTCCGTCACATTTCTCGGTTCTGTTATTTCCGCTGAAGGCATTAAGATGGATCCCGCTAAGGTCCAAGCTGTCATTGATTGGCCCGTCCCTAAGTCACGCGTCGAGCTGCAGCGCTTTCTCGGCTTCGCAAACTTCTATCGTCGTTTCATCCGTAATTTCGGTCAGGTGGCAGCTCCTCTCACAGCCCTTACTTCTGTCAAGACGTGCTTTAAGTGGTCCGTTTCCGCCCAGGGAGCTTTTGATCTCCTCAAGAATCGTTTTACATCCGCTCCTATCCTTGTTACACCTGACGTCTCTAGACAGTTCGTTGTCGAGGTTGACGCGTCAGAGGTGGGCGTGGGAGCCATTCTTTCTCAGCGCTCCCTCTCTGACGACAAGGTCCACCCATGCGCGTATTTTTCTCATCGCCTGTCGCCGTCGGAACGTAACTATGATGTGGGTAACCGCGAACTGCTCGCCATCCGGTTAGCCCTAGGCGAATGGCGACAGTGGTTGGAGGGGGCGACCGTTCCTTTTGTCGTTTGGACTGACCATAGGAACCTTGAGTACATCCGTTCTGCCAAACGACTTAATGCGCGTCAGGCGCGTTGGGCGCTGTTTTTCGCTCGTTTCGAGTTCGTGATTTCTTATCGTCCGGGCTCTAAGAACACCAAGCCTGATGCTTTGTCTCGTCTCTTCAGTTCTTCAGTAGCCTCCACTGACCCCGAGGGGATTCTCCCTGAGGGGCGTGTTGTCGGGTTGACTGTCTGGGGAATTGAGAGGCAGGTAAAACAAGCGCTCACTCACACTCCGTCGCCGCGCGCTTGTCCTAGGAACCTTCTTTTCGTTCCCGTTCCTACTCGTCTGGCCGTTCTTCAGTGGGCTCACTCTGCCAAGTTAGCCGGCCACCCTGGCGTTCGGGGTACGCTTGCTTCCATTCGCCAGCGTTTTTGGTGGCCCACCCGGGAGCATGACACGCGTCGTTTCGTGGCTGCTTGTTCGGTCTGCGCGCAGACTAAGTCCGGTAACTCTCCTCCTGCCGGCCGTCTCAGGCCGCTTCCTATTCCCTCTCGACCGTGGTCTCACATCGCCTTAGATTTTGTCACCGGACTGCCTTCGTCAGCGGGGAAGACTGTCATTCTTACGGTTGTCGATAGGTTCTCTAAGGCGGCTCATTTCATTCCCCTTGCTAAGCTTCCTTCTGCTAAAGAGACGGCACAAATCATCATCGAGAATGTTTTCAGAATTCATGGCCTTCCGTCAGACGTCGTTTCGGACAGAGGTCCGCAATTCACGTCTCAATTTTGGAGGGAGTTTTGCCGTTTGATTGGGGCTTCCGTCAGTCTCTCTTCCGGCTTTCACCCCCAGTCTAACGGTCAAGCAGAACGGGCCAATCAGACTATTGGTCGCATCTTACGCAGTCTTTCTTTTCGTAACCCTGCGTCTTGGTCAGAACAGCTCCCCTGGGCAGAATACGCCCACAACTCGCTTCCTTCGTCTGCGACCGGGCTATCTCCTTTTCAGAGTAGCCTCGGGTACCAGCCTCCGCTGTTCTCATCTCAGTTCGCCGAGTCCAGCGTCCCCTCCGCTCAGGCTTTTGTCCAACGTTGCGAGCGCACCTGGAAGAGGGTCAGGTCTGCACTTTGCCGTTATAGGACGCAGACTGTGAGGGCTGCTAATAAGCGTAGAACTAAGAGTCCTAGATATTGTCGCGGTCAGAGAGTTTGGCTCGCCACTCAGAACCTTCCCCTTAAGACGGCTTCTCGCAAGTTGACCCCGCGGTTCATTGGTCCGTTCCGTATTTCTCGGGTCATTAATCCTGTCGCAGTTCGACTTCTTCTTCCGCGATACCTTCGTCGCGTCCACCCGGTCTTCCATGTCTCCTGCATCAAGCCCGTCCTTCGCGCCCCCGCTCGTCTTCCCCCCCCCCCCCCCATCCTTGTCGAGGGCGCACCCATCTACAGGGTCCGTAGAATTTTGGACATGCGTCCTCGGGGCCGTGGTCACCAGTACCTCGTAGATTGGGAGGGGTACGGTCCTGAGGAGAGAAGTTGGGTTCCCTCTCGGGACGTGCTGGACCGTGCGCTGATCGAGGATTTCCTCCGTTGCCGCCAGGTTTCCTCCTCGAGTGCGCCAGGAGGCGCTCGGTGAGTGGGGGGGTACTGTCATGTACTGTCATGTTGTGTCTTGTCTCTGTCCTTTCCCTTCACCCTGTCTCCCTCTGCTGGTCGTTGTTAGGTTACCTTTTCTCCTCCTCTTTCCCCCAGCTGTGCCTTGTCTCCTCCTAACTACCCATTCACCCCGTTTCCCACCTGTTCCCTTTTTCCCTCTGATTAGGTCCCTATATCTCTCTCTGTTTTTGTTCCTGTCCTTGTCGGATTCTTGTTTGTTGTGTTTCATGCCTGAACCAGACTGTCGTCATGTTTGCTGTAACCTTGTCCTGTCCTGTCGGAATCTGCCGGTCCGTCTGAGCCTACCTATGTTTGGTAATTAAAGAAGCTCTGTCTAAGTTAATTCGCTTTTGGGTCCTCATTCACGCACCGTAACAATTTGACAACAAAAGTCTGTCGTTTGTTGCCCAATAAGAAGAATGCACTATTAGAATGCAATTTTGTGTGCCCCAATGAATAAATATTGTGAAACACTATCATTCCACTATTACCATAGATATATTAAAGACATTTTCTGAAATTACAATGCAACAATGATATGTATAGCTCCTTTAAAAAAACGAATGCAAAGCAAAAAAAAAGGAACATTTGCACAATGTAATCTGAAATACAACCTTACCAGAGTGTGGACTAGGTTGCTTCTCAATCTCATTCGTGGTTAGATAAATTATGTATTTGTGATTAAAAGTGTTGGTAAGACACTCAATATAGCAAGTAGGGCCTAGAGGTAGGGTGCAGGTAGGGGATAGAGGTAGGGTGCAGGGAGGGGATAGAGGTAGTGTGCAGGTAGGGCCTAGAGTTAGGGTGCAAGTAGGGCCTAGAGGTAGGGTGCAAGTAGGACCTAGAGGTAGGGTGCAGTTAGGGCCTAGAGGTAGGGTGCAGGTAGGGCCTAGAGGTAGGGTGCAGGTAGGGGCTAGAGGTAGGGTGCAGGTAGGGGATAGAGGTAGGGTGCAGGTAGGGGATAGAGGTAGGGTGCAGGTAGGGCCTAGAGGTAGGGTGCAGGTAGGGCCTAGAGGTATGGTGCAGGTAGGGGCTAGTAGAAGGAGCTAGGGGTTACTATTTGATCACCAAGACCTACTTCTCTTCACTATTTAATCTTCCTCTTGGTTTTGTCTCTCAGGACTGTCATGAACTTGGACAGAGGAGGCTTGGGACTTGAATCAGGCTTTCTGCTGCTTTCAGTGGTCTGAGAGAGAGAGAGAGATAGAGAGAGAGAGAGAGATCCATTTTGAAATCTTTGGAGTTCTGAAGTGGTCTCTGCCAATAGCTAGGTTTCCATCCAATCGGCGCCAGATTTCCATGTGAATATTCTAAAATCTGCCTAAAAACAATTTGCACACTTTCCCACCAGAGATGTTTCATTCAAATGGACTTGTTGTGGATAAAAAGCTGTGCGTGATGACATAGTTCACGTAAAAATAAGTTGTGGTTAATGCGTTTCCATCGCATTTTCAACTCCACTGACGGTTTTGTGAAAACATTTCTTGCATTAGACTGTATAGTGAATGTGCCCACTCTGGTTTTGGCACGTGCTCTCTAGCCAACAGTTAGATACAGTGCTGGTTTAGCATACATTATGAGATTATTATGGACAAAAATAACACAATTATTTTGATTTGTCAAACCGGGATCAAGCTCATCACTGTGCACTTTCCCCACCATGTAGAGTTCATCATCATTTATTTAATCCGTAGCCTAATAAACTGCATGTTTTCCCGAGTCATAGTGGGAGGACCACACAACATATCACCTGAATCCAAGTTTACGTCGATATGATGGTTATTATATCAATATCTGCACAAAAAGGTGTATTTATTGTCACATGCACAAGTACAGTGAAATTCTTACTTTCTAGCACAATGAACTACAGTTAAATTAAAGCCGTCTCAGAGGCTGGCTACTGAAAAGTGTTGAAAACTCCCCAACACCTCATAATAGTCAGATCTCTCACTTCTTATGACCCTCAATCATTTTACAATACAACACCATATACTTACAGAATCTCATTCATAGTTAGAGAAATTGCATTTGTGATTAGTACAGTAATTTAATTGTGTAGCGCTTTTCATTCTGGAGTTGTCTCAAAGATCTACGGAGGGGGAAAAATATATATTTATATTCAATATAGCAACATAAATTTAGAATTAAGGCAGGTAAAATAGCAGTAGTGGGCTAGGTGCTAAGTATCGTCAGTTTAGCAGTGGAAGTTGATGTTATAATCTCTGAGGATTTGGCTGAGAGGGAGCATGTCAATTAAAAACAGGAAAAGCCCCAGCACTGACACCTGTGGGACGCCACATGTCCTGCTGAATGCTCTGAATCTGAGTTTCTCCCATTCTCTGTAGATCCTCTCAAGATCTGTCAGGATGGGTGGGGAGCATCACTGCACAGCTGTTTTCAGGTCTCTCCAGAAATGTTAGATCGGGATCAAGTCCGGACTCTGGTTGGGCCACTCAAGGATATTCAGAGACTTGTCCCGAAGCCACTCCTGGGTTGTCCTGTTGGAAGCTGAACCTTCAACCCAGTCTCAGGTCCTGAGCACTGGAGCAAGTTTTTATAAAGATTTTCATTCGTCTTTCCCTCGATCCTGACTAGTCTCCCAGTCCCTGCCACTGAAAAACCTCCCCATAGCATGATGCTGCCACCACCATGCTTCACCATACAGATGTTGCAATGTTTCTTCAAGACTTGACGATTGGCGTTCCGGCCAAAGAGTTCAATCTTGGTTTCATCAGGCCAGAGAATCTTGTTTCTCATGGTCTGAGAGTCCTTTAGGTACCTTTTGGCAAACTCCAAGCGGGCTGTCATGTGCCTTTTACTGAGGAGTCGCTTCCGTCTGGTCACTACCACAAAGGCCTGATAGGTGGTGCTGCAGAGATGGTTGTCCTTCGGTGTCGCTCATTCAGCCGACAAACTTTCAACCGGTTCTCCCCATTGAGCAACGGGTCAGAGTCAGAGGCCGAGCCTTCTCTGGTCTCTCTTCCTCCCGTTACGGTGTCTGAGACGCTGAAGCCTCCCACCATTAGCTCTGACATATTGAAAACCCTAGTCACTGTCGACTCTATTACCAGCAGTATTAGACTTAAGACGAATCATCCAGCGATCATACACTGTTTAACAGGGGGCAGGGCTACCGACGTTAAGGCTAATCTGAAGATGGTGCTGGCTAAAGCTAAAACTGGCGAGTGTAGAGAGTATTGGCACAGATAGATGAGAACATCTTTGGTATAGGGATATTGCTATCCACGTCGGCACCAATCATGTTAGGATGAAACAGAGGTCACCTGAGGTAACATATCTTCAGCATGTAAATCAGATTGAAAGATGTGTCTGCATCGAGTTCTTGTCTCTGACCCTCTCCCAGTTAGGGGGAGTGATGAGCTCTACAGCATAGTCTCACAACTCAATCATTGGTTGAAAACTGTTTTCTGCTCCTCCCAAAATATAGAATTTGTATATAATTGGCTCTCTTTCTGGACCTGCACCCTACCTCTAGCCCATACCTGCACCCTAGCTCTATTTACTACCTGCACCAAACCTCTAGGCCCTACCTGCACCCTACCTCTAGGCTCTAATTGCACCCTACCTCTAGGCCCTACCTGCACCCTACCTCAAGGCACTGCCTGCACCCTACCTCTAGGCACTGCCTGCACCCTACCTCTAGCCCCTACCTCTAGGCACTACCTGCACCCTACCTCTAGGCACTACCTGCACCCTACCTCTAGGCACTACCTGCACCCTACCTCTATTTACTACCTGCACCAAACCTCTAGGCCCTACCTGCACCCTACCTCTAGGCTCTAATTGCACCCTACCTCTAGGCCCTACCTGCACCCTACCTCAAGGCACTGCCTGCACCCTACCTCTAGGCACTGCCTGCACCCTACCTCTAGCCCCTACCTCTAGGCACTACCTGCACCCTACCTCTAGGCACTACCTGCACCCTACCTCTAGGCACTACCTGCACCCTACCTCTAGGCTCTACTTGCACCCTACCTCTAGGCACTACCTGCACCATACCTCTAGGCACTGCCTGCACCCTACCTCTAGGCCCTCCCTGCACCCTACCTCTAGGCCTTACTTGCACCCTACCGCTAGCCTCTCCCTGCACCCTACCTCTAGGCACTACCTGCACCATACCTCTAGGCCCTACCTGCACCCTAACTCTAGCCCCCTACCTGCACCCTACCTCTAGCCCCTACCTGCACCCTACCTCTATTTACTACCTGCACCAAACCTCTAGGCCCTACCTGCACCCTACCTCTAGGCTCTACTTGCACCCTACCTCTAGGCACTACCTGCACCATACCTCTAGGCACTGCCTGCACCCTACCTCTAGGCCCTCCCTGCACCCTACCTCTAGGCCTTACCTGCACCCTACCGCTAGCCTCTCCCTGCACCCTACCTCTAGGCACTACCTGCACCATACCTCTAGGCCCTACCTGCACCCTAACTCTAGCCCCCTACCTGCACCCTACCTCTATCCCCTACCTGCACCCTACCTCTATTTACTACCTGCACCAAACCTCTAGGCCCTACCTGCACCCTACCTCTAGGCCCTACCTGCACCCTACCTCTAGGCACTGCCTGCACCCTACCTCTAGGCAGTGCCTGCACGGTACCTCTAGCCCCTACCTCTAGGAACTACCTGCACCCTACCTCTAGGCACTTCCTGCACCCTACCTCTAGGCACTACCTGCACCCTACCTCTAGAACTACCTGCACCCTACCTCTAGGCACTACCTGCACCCTACCTCTAGGCACTACCTGCATCCTACCTCTAGGCACTACCTGCACCCTACCTCTAGGCACTACCTGCATCCTACCTCTAGGCACTACCTGCATCCTACCTCTAGGCACTACCTGCACCCTACCTCTAGGCACTACCTGCACCCTACCTCTAGGCACTACCTGCACCCTACCTCTAGGCACTGCCTGCACCCTAACTCTAGGCCCTACCTGCACCCTACCTCTAGGCCCTACCTGCACCCTACCTCTAGGCCCTACCTCTAGGCCCTACAGGCACCCTACGTCTAGGCCCAACCTGCACCCTACCTCTAGGCCCTACCTGCACCCTAACTCTAGCCCCCTACCTGCACCCTACCTCTAGCCCCTACCTGCACCCTACCTCTATTTACTACCTGCACTAAACCTCTAGGCCCTACCTGCACCCTACCTCTAGGCTCTACCTGCACCCTACCTCTATCCACTACCTGCACCCTACCTCTAGGCCCTCCCTGCACCCTACCTCTAAGCCCTCCCTGCACCCTACCTCTAGGCCCTCCCTGCACCCTACCTCTAGGCTCCCTGCATCCTACCTCTATCCCCTACCTGCACCCTACCTCTAGGCTCTACCTGCACCCTACCTCTAGCCCCTCCCCGCACACTACCTCTAGGCCCTACCTGCACCCTACCTCTAGGCCCTACCTGCACCACTCCTCTGGGCACTACCTGAACCCTACCTCTAGGCACTACCTGCACCCTACCTCTAGGCACTACCTGCACCCTACCTCTAGGTCCTACCTGCACCATACCTCTAGCCCCCTACCTGCACCCTACCTCTAGCCCCCTTCCTGCACCCTACCTCTAGCCCCTACCTGCACCCTACTTCTATTTACTACCTGCACAAACCTCTAGGCCCTACCTGCACCACTCCTCTAGGCACTACCTGAACCCTACCTCTAGGCACTACCTGCACCCTACCTCTAGGCACTACCTGCACCCTAAATCTAGGCCACACCTGCACCCTACCTCTAGGCCCAACCTGCACCCTACCTCTATGCCCTACTTGCACACTACCTCTACCCCCTACTTGCACCCTACCTCTATCCCCTAATTGCACCCTACCTCTAGGTCCTACTTGCACCCTACCTCTAGGCCCTACCTGCACCCTACCTCTAGGCCCTACCTGCACCCTACCTCTAGGCCCTACCTGCATCATACCTCTAGGCACTACCTGAACCCTACCTCTAGGTCCTACCTGTATCATTCCTCTAGGCACTACCTGCACCCTACCTCTAGGCACTACTTGCACCCTACCTCTAGGTCCTACCTGCATCATTCCTCTAGGCACTACCTGAACCCTACCTCTAGGCACTACCTGAACCCTACCTCTAGGCACTACCTGCACCCTACTTCTAGTTCTTACCTGCATCATTCCTCTAGGCACTACCTGCACCCTACCTCTAGGCACTACCTGCACCCTACCTCTAGGCCCAACCTGCACCCTACCTCTACCTGCACCCTACCTCTAGGCACTACCTGCACCCTACCTCTAGGCCCAACCTGCACCCTACCTCTAGCCCCTACCTGCACCCTACCTCTAGCCCCTAACTCTATCCCCTACCTGCACCCTACATCTAGCCCCTACCTGCACCCTACCTCTAGGCCCTACCTGCACCCTACCTCTAGCCCCTACCTGCACCCTACCTCTAGCCCCTACCTCTAAACACTACCTGCACCCTACCTCTAGCCCCTACCTGCACCCTACCTCAATCTCCTACCTGCACCCTACCTCTAGCCCCTACATGCACCCTACCTCTATCCCCTACCTGCACCCTACCTCTAGCCCCTACCTGCACCCTACCTCTAGCCCCTACCTCTAGCCCCTACCTGCACCCTACCTCTAGCCCCTACCTGCACCATACCTCTAGCCCCTACCATCTAAACTACCTGCACCCTACCTCTAGCCCCTACCTGCACCCTACCTCTCGCCCCTGCCTGCACCCTACCTCTAGCCCCTACCTGCACCCTACCTCTATCCCCTACCTCTATCCCCTACCTCTAAACACTACCTGCACCCTACCTCTAGCCCCTGCCTGCACCCTACCTCTAGCTCCTACCTCTAAACACTACCTGCACCCTACCTCTAGCCCCTACCTCTAGACACTACCTGCACCCTACCTCTATCCCCTACCTGCACCCTACCTCTATGCCCTACCTCTAGGCACTACCTGCACCCTACCTCTATCCCCTACCTGCACCCTACCTCTAGCCCCTACCTCTAGGCACTACCTGCACCCATATCTCTAGCCCCTAACTGCACCCTACCTCTAGCCCCTACCTCTAGGCACTATCTGCACCCTACCTCTAAGGCCCTACCTGTACCCTACCTCTAGCCCCTACCTCTAGACACTACCTGCACCCTACCTCTATCCCCAACCTCTAGGCTCTACCTGCACCCTACCTCTATCCCCTACCTGCACCCTACCTCTAGCCCCTACCTGCACCCTACCTCTAGCCCCTACCTCTAGGCACTAGCTACACCCATATCTCTAGCCCCTACCTGCACCCTACCTCTAGCCCCTACCTCTAGGCACTATCTGCACCCTACCTCTAGGCCCTACCTGCACCCTACCTCTATCCCCTACCTGCACCCTACCTCTAGCCCCTACCTGCACCCTACCTCTATCCCCTACCTCTAAACACTACCTGCACCCTACCTCTAGCCTCTACCTCTAGACACTACCTGCACCCTACCTCTAGCCCTTACCTGCACCCTACCTCTATCCCCTACCTGCACCCTACCTCTAGCCCCTACCTGCACCCTACCTCTAGCCCCTACCTGTACCCTACCTCTAGCCCCTACCTGCACCCTACCTCTAGCCCCTACCTGCACCATACCTCTAGCCCCTACCATCTAAACTACCTGCACCCTACCTCTAGCCCCTACCTGCACCCTACCTCTCGCCCCTGCCTGCACCCTACCTCTAGCCCCTACCTGCACCCTACCTCTATCCCCTACCTCTATCCCCTACCTCTAAACACTACCTGCACCCTACCTCTAGCCCCTGCCTGCACCCTACCTCTAGCTCCTACCTCTAAACACTACCTGCACCCTACCTCTAGCCCCTACCTCTAGACACTACCTGCACCCTACCTCTATCCCCTACCTGCACCCTACCTCTATGCCCTACCTCTAGGCACTACCTGCACCCTACCTCTATCCCCTACCTGCACCCTACCTCTAGCCCCTACCTCTAGGCACTACCTGCACCCATATCTCTAGCCCCTAACTGCACCCTACCTCTAGCCCCTACCTCTAGGCACTACCTGCACCCATATCTCTAGCCCCTACCTGTGCCCTACCTCTAGCCCCTACCTCTAGGCACTACCTGCACCCTACCTCTAGGCACTACATGCACCCTACCTCCATCCCCTACTTGCACCCTACCTCTAGCCCCTACTTGACAATAAATACACCTTTATGTGCAGATATTGATATAATAACCATCATATCGACGTAAACTTGGATTCAGGTTATATGTGGTATGGTCCTCCCACTATGACTCTGGAAAACATGCAGTTTATTAGGCTACGGATTAAATAAATGATGATGAACTCTACATGGTGGGGAAAGTGCACAGTGATGAGCTTGATCCTGGTTTGACAAATAAAACAATTCTGGTTATTTTTGTCCCTAATAATCTCATAAGTTATGCTAAACCTGCACTGTATCTGTATCTAACTGTTAGCTAGAGAGCACGTGCCAAAACCAGAGTGGGCACATTCACTATACAGTCTAATGCAAGAAATGTTTTCACAAAACCGTCAGTGGAGTTGAAAATGCGATGGAAACGCATTTAACCACAACTTATTTTTATGTGAACTATGTCATCACGCACAGCTTTTTATCCAACAACAAATCCATTTGAATGAAACATCTCTGGTGGGAAAGTGTGCAAATTGTTTTTAGGTGGATTTGTGAATATTCACATGAAAATCTGATGGAAACCTAGCTATTGGCAGAGACCAATTCAGTACTCCAAAGATTTCAAAATGGATCTCTCTCTCTCTCTCTCTCTCTCACTCTCTCTCTTTCACTCTCTCTCTCTCTCTCTCTCTCTCTCTCTCTCTCTTCTCTCTCTCTCAGACCACTGAAAGAAGCAGAAAGCCAGATTCAAGTCCCAAGCCGCCTCTGTCCAAGTTCATGACAGTCCTGAGAGACAAAACCAAGAGGAAGATTAAATAGTGAAGATAACTAGGTCTTGGTGATCAAATAGTAACCCATAGCTCCTTCTACTTGCCCATACCTGCACCATACCTCTAGGCCCTTCCTCTAGTCCCTACCTGCACCCTACCTCTAGGCCCTACCTGCACCCTACCTATAGGCCCTACCTGCACCCTACCTCTAGCCCCTACCTGCACCCTACCTCTAGCCCCTACCTCTAGGCCCTAACTGCACCCTACCTCTAACCCCTACCTGCACCCTACCTCTAGCCCCTACCTGCACCCTACCTGTAGGCCCTACCTGCACCCTACCTCTAGCCCCTCCCTGCACCCTACCTCTAGCCCCTACCTCTAGGCCCTACCTGCACCCTACCTCTATCCCCTACCTCTATCCCCTACCTCTAAACACTACCTGCACCCTACCTCTAGCCCCTGCCTGCACCCTACCTCTAGCTCCTACCTCTAAACACTACCTGCACCCTACCTCTAGCCCCTACCTCTAGACACTACCTGCACCCTACCTCTATCCCCTACCTGCACCCTACCTCTATGCCCTACCTCTAGGCACTACCTGCACCCTACCTCTATCCCCTACCTGCACCCTAACTCTAGCCCCTACCTCTAGGCACTACCTGCACCCATTTCTCTAGCCCCTACCTGCACCCTACCTCTAGCCCCTACCTCTAGGCACTATCTGCACCCTACCTCTAAGGCCCTACCTGTACCCTACCTCTAGCCCCTACCTCTAGGCACTACCTGCACCCAACCTCTAGGCACTACCTGCACCCATATCTCTAGCCCCTACCTGCACCCTACCTCTAGCCCCTACCTCTAGGCACTACATGCACCCTAACTCTATCCCCTACTTGCACCCTACCTCTAGCCCCTACTTGCACCCTACCTCTAGCCCCTACTTGCACCCTACCTCTAGCCCGTACCTCTAGGCACTACCTGCACCCTACCTCTAGGCACTACATGCACCCTACCTCTATCCCCTACTTGCACCCTACCTCTAGCCCCTACCTGCACCCTACCTCTAGCCCCTACCTCTAGGCACTACCTGCACCCTACCTCTAGGCACTACATGCACCCTACCTCTAGCCCCTACTTGCACCCTACCTCTAGCCCCTACCTGCACCCTACCTCTAGCCCCTACCTCTAGGCACTACCTGCACCCTACCTCTAGGCACTACATGCACCCTACCTCTATCCCCTACTTGCACCCTACCTCTAGCCCCTACTTGCACCCTACCTCTAGCCCCTACCTCTAGGCACTACCTGCACCCTACCTCTAGGCACTACATGCACCCTACCTCTAGGCCCTACCTGCACCCTACCTCTAGCCCCTACCTGCACCCTACTTCTAGCCCCTACCTGCACCCTACCTGATCAAATAGTAACCCATAGCTCCTTCTACTTGCCCATACCTGCACCATACCTCTAGGCCCTTCCTCTAGTCCCTACCTGCACCCTACCTCTAGGCCCTACCTGCACCCTACCTATAGGCCCTACCTGCACCCTACCTCTAGCCCCTACCTGCACCCTACCTCTAGCCCCTACCTGCACCCTACCTCTAGGCCCTACCTGCACCCTACCTCTAGCCCCTACCTGCACCCTACTTCTAGCCCCTACCTGCACCCTACCTCTAGCCCCTACCTGCACCCTACCTCCAGGCCCTAACTGCACCCTACCTCTAACCCCTACCTGCACCCTACCTCTAGCCCCTACCTGCACCCTACCTGTAGGCCCTACCTGCACCCTACCTCTAGCCCCTCCCTGCACCATACCTCTAGCCCATACCTCTAGGCCCTACCTGCACCCTACCTCTATCCCCTACCTCTATCCCCTACCTCTAAACACTACCTGCACCCTACCTCTAGCCCCTGCCTGCACCCTACCTCTAGCTCCTACCTCTAAACACTACCTGCACCCTACCTCTAGCCCCTACCTCTAGACACTACCTGCACCCTACCTCTATCCCCTACCTGCACCCTACCTCTAGCCCCTACCTCTAGGCACTACCTGCACCCATATCTCTAGCCCCTACCTGCACCCTACCTCTAGCCCCTACCTCTAGGCACTATCTGCACCCTACCTCTAAGGCCCTACCTGTACCCTACCTCTAGCCCCTACCTCTAGGCACTACCTGCACCCAACCTCTAGGCACTACCTGCACCCATATCTCTAGCCCCTACCTGCACCCTACCTCTAGCCCCTACCTCTAGGCCCTACCTGCACCCTACCTCTAGCCCCTACCTGCACCCTACCTCTAAGCACTACCTGCACCCTACCTCTAGGCACTACCTGCACCCTACCTCTAGGCCCTACCTGCACCCTACCTCTAGCCCCTACCTGCACCCTACTTCTAGCCCCTACCTGCACCCTACCTCTAGCCCCTACCTGCACCCTACCTCTAGGCCCTAACTGCACCCTACCTCTAACCCCTACCTGCACTAGCCCCTACCTGCACCCCTACCTGCACCCTACCTGTAGGCCCTACCTGCACCCTACCTCTAGCCCCTCCCTGCACCCTACCTCTAGCCCCTACCTCTAGGCCCTACCTGCACCCTACCTCTATCCCCTACCTCTATCCCCTACCTCTAAACACTACCTGCACCCTACCTCTAGCCCCTGCCTGCACCCTACCTCTAGCTCCTACCTCTAAACACTACCTGCACCCTACCTCTAGCCCCTACCTCTAGACACTACCTGCACCCTACCTCTATCCCCTACCTGCACCCTACCTCTAGCCCCTACCTCTAGGCACTACCTGCACCCATATCTCTAGCCCCTACCTGCACCCTACCTCTAGCCCCTACCTCTAGGCACTATCTGCACCCTACCTCTAAGGCCCTACCTGTACCCTACCTCTAGCCCCTACCTCTAGGCACTACCTGCACCCAACCTCTAGGCACTACCTGCACCCATATCTCTAGCCCCTACCTGCACCCTACCTCTAGCCCCTACCTCTAGGCACTACATGCACCCTAACTCTATCCCCTACTTGCACCCTACCTCTAGCCCCTACTTGCACCCTACCTCTAGCCCCTACTTGCACCCTACCTCTAGCCCCTACCTCTAGGCACTACCTGCACCCTACCTCTAGGCACTACATGCACCCTACCTCTATCCCCTACTTGCACCCTACCTCTAGCCCCTACCTCTAGGCACTACCTGCACCCTACCTCTAGGCACTACATGCACCCTACCTCTAGCCCCTACTTGCACCCTACCTCTAGCCCCTACCTGCACCCTACCTCTAGCCCCTACCTCTAGGCACTACCTGCACCCTACCTCTAGGCACTACATGCACCCTACCTCTATCCCCTACTTGCACCCTACCTCTAGCCCCTACTTGCACCCTACCTCTAGCCCCTACCTCTAGGCACTACCTGCACCCTACCTCTAGGCACTACATGCACCCTACCTCTAGCCCCTACTTGCACCCATATCTCTAGCCCCCACCTGGACCCTACCTCTAGCCCCTACCTCTAGGCACTACCTGCACCCTACCTCTAGCCCCTACTTGCACCCATATCTCTAGCCCCTACCTGCACCCTACCTCTAGCCCCTACCTCTAGGCACTACCTGCACCCTACCTCTATCCCCTACTTGCACCCTACCTCTATCCCCTACTTGCACCCTACCTCTAGCCCCTACTTGCACCCTACCTCTATCCCCTACTTGCACCCTACCTCTATCCCCTACTTGCACCCTACCTCTAGCCCCTACTTGACAATAAATACACCTTTATGTGCAGATATTGATATAATTACCATCATATCGACGTAAACTTGGATTCAGGTGATATGTGGTGTGGTCCTCCCACTATGACTCGGGAAAACATGCAGTTTATTAGGCTACGGATTAAATAAATGATGATGAACTCTACATGGTGGGGAAAGTGCACAGTGATGAGCTTGATCCTGGTTTGACAAATCAAAATAATTGTGTTCTTTTTGTCCCTATTAATCTCATAAATTATGCTAAACCAGCACTGTATCTGTATCTAACTGTTAGCTAGAGAGCACGTGCCAAAACCAGAGTGGGCACATTCACTATACAGTCTAATGCAAGAAATGTTTTCACAAAACCGTCAGTGGAGTTGAAAATGCGATGGAAACGCATTTAACCACAACTTATTTTTATGTGAACTATGTCATCACGCACAGCTTTTTATCCACAACAAATCCATTTGAATGAAACATCTCTGGTGGGAAAGTGTGCAAATTGTTTTTAGGTGGATTTGTGAATATTCACATGAATATCTGATGGAAACCTAGCTATTGGCAGAGACCAATTCAGTACTCCAAAGATTTCAAAATGGATCTCTCTCTCTCTCTCTCTCTCTCTCTCTCTTCTCTCTCTCTCAGACCACTGAAAGAAGCAGAAAGCCAGATTCAAGTCCCAAGCCGCCTCTGTCCAAGTTCATGACAGTCCTGAGAGACAAAACCAAGAGGAAGATTAAATAGTGAAGAGAACTAGGTCTTGGTGATCAAATAGTAACCCATAGCTCCTTCTACTAGCCCATACCTGCACCATACCTCTAGGCCCTTCCTCTAGTCCCTACCTGCACCCTACCTCTAGGCCCTACCTGCACCCTACCTCTAGCCCCTACCTGCACCCTACCTCTAAGCACTACCTGCACCCTACCTCTAGGCACTACCTGCACCCTACCTCTAGGCCCTACCTGCACCCTACCTCTAGCCCCTACCTGCACCCTACTTCTAGCCCCTACCTGCACCCTACCTCTAGCCCCTACCTGCACCCTACCTCTAGGCCCTAACTGCACCCTACCTCTAACCCCTACCTGCACCCTACCTCTAGCCCCTACCTGCACCCTACCTGTAGGCCCTACCTGCACCCTACCTCTAGCCCCTCCCTGCACCCTACCTCTAGCCCCTACCTCTAGGCCCTATCTGCACCCTACATCTATCCCCTAGGGGCGGCAGGGAAGCCTAGTGGTTAGAGCGTTGGACTAGTAACCGGAAGGTTGGAAGTTCAAACCCCCGAGCTGACAAGGTACAAATCTGTCGTTCTGCCCTTGAACAGGCAGTTAACCCACTGTTCCTAGGCCGTCATTGAAAATAAGAATTTGTTCTTAACTGACTTGCCTAGTTAAATAAAGGGAAAATAAAAAAATAAACATCTAGGCCCTATCTGCACCCTACCTCTAGGCCCAACCTCCACCCTACCACTCGGTCCTAGCCCCAACATCTTTGGTGTTTACAGTTTTAGGTGTGTAAGCGATAACACTGCAGCTGCACACAGTAATGAAATAATCATATATTCATCTTTCTAAATTGAGTTTCTTACCAACACTTTTAATCACAAATACAATTTCCTCTAACTATGAATGAGATTCTGTAAGATCTGAATAAATTGATTAATTTAAGTACAAGTATATGGTGTTGTATGGTAAAATGATAGAGGGTCGTAAGAAGTTAGAGATCTGACTACTATGAGGTGTTGGGGAGTTTTCAACACTTTTCAGTAGCCAGCCTCTGAGACGGCGTTAATTTAACTGTAGTTCATTGTGCTAGAAAGTAAGCATTTCACTGTACTTGTGCATGTGACAATAAAACATGAAACTTGAACCTTGCTGGTGCCACCACACAACAACAGAGTGTTAACAGGAAGTCTGCGTCTCAAATGGCACCGTAGTCCCTATATAGGGCTCTACTTTGGACCAGAACCCACAGGAATAGGGTGCCATTTGGGACGCAGGAGTAGAGGGGTGGGCATCTGTATCTGTAAGGACGGGGTGAGAATTACAGGGAGGAGGTGAGATTACATTTGCTATTAAAAGAAGGGAATACCAAATGAGAGAGAGAGAGAGAGAGAGCGGGAGAGAGAGAGAGGGAGAAGCAACCTAGTCCACACTCTGGTAAGGTTGTATTTCAGATTACATTGTGCAAATGTTCCTTTTTTTTTGCTTTGCATTCGTTTTTTTTAAAGGAGCTATACATATCATTGTTGCATTGTAATTTCAGAAAATTTCTTTAATACATCTATGGTAATAGTGGAATGATAGTGTTTCACAATATTTATTTATTGGGGCACACAAAATTGCATTCTAATAGTGCATCCTTCTTATTGGGCAACAAACGACGGACTTTTGTTGCCAAATTGACCGGGCAAGCAAATCTTTATTTGTCAAATGGGACTGCTGATTGTTCCAGAGGCTGTGGCACGTTACAATCGGTTAGCGCGTGGAGCCACTCAAATTAACAATCCGTCAGGGCTCGGTACTTGTAAATCGCCAGCCACAGTCAATTTGAGAACAAGAGATTTGTTTTAATGTCATTCATAGCATATTGCTATAGACTATGATCTCAGATAATTTACCTGGTGAAATAAAGGTTAATACAATTGATTTATTTATAAATGCATTTATTTAAAGGAAACTGTTACTGATTGAGTTGTTTGTTTTAAGGAAACGCAGAATCAGAGGAAGCGCAAGATGAAGTTTGTCAGCCTGATTGTGATGATGTCACTACTTGGGACAAAAATGGCTTTGACATTCCACAGAAGTACCGGTAAGAGAGTTGCATTGATTACAGTATGTGTTTTGATCAGGGGCACAATTTAGATTTTAGAAGTAAGGAGACATTACTTTTAATTTTTTATTATTATATTGTTTTAAATCCAGTCAGATAAACACTCCAAACAGCCTCCCGGACAGCTCGGAGGCGTCCGTATGGTCCTAAAGCAAACCGTTGCCTCATTTTGTATCACATTCCAATTAAAAAACTGTGGGGGGGGGCACAAAAATGCAGTCTACTGCATCAAGTACTTCAAGGCTGCCCTCAACTTCACCGAAGCGGAGGTAAACAACATTCTATGTAACAGGAGAACGACATAATAACATGATCAAAGCATGTTACTGCTCTACCTGGAGTCAGTCAGCCTGTCCATTCCAATACAATGGCAATACAGTGAAGTGAAGGTTAAATCCAATGTCTTAATTAGAGGTGTCTTCTAATGTATTCATCTTACTCCCACTGGCGGACTTACCATTAGGCAGAAGAGGCAATTGCCTCAGGCCTCACATCATTTGTAGGCCATGATTGTAAATAAGAATTTGTTCTTAGCTGACTTGCCTAGTTAAATAAAGGTTAAATAAAATAAATAAAATAAAAATCAAGAAGCCTCATGACATGGGCATAATTAAAATAAATAAATATAAATATTTTTCCGCTGAGGCCCCCCCCATGCTTTGTTTGAGGCATAATAAATAAAAAAGGAAATACAAAAAAATCCCCATCAAAATGTGTCTAAACGAGAGATTTCTGTGTTTTTGCATTGCCTCTGTCTCAATCCACCTCATCCGCTGACATTGTCCTTCTACACCGGCGGTGGAAGGTGGCTGAGGTAAAGCTACAGGAGACATCTTGAAAATCTGTCTTCTCTCAAAAACGTCTGTAGCGTCCAAACGGTTTGGCCTAGAAAATGTATATGACCCCTCTATGGAAACATAAAACAGTCATGAACACAAAGGTGTTTGGGTTGCTCTACTGTTCGTCCCCCCACAAGTGTCACGGGACTCGGTAAACGGTAACATGGTAAAAAAGATTAGCATTTTTTCCTGAGCTTTCTTAGTCCTATATCTCTCAGATCTTCCTTTTAATTTAATGTTGACTATATGTTTTTCCATGTATGAATGTGTTATTCAATGCATTTCTATGGGCTAATAGCAGTAAGGCCAAATGCAATGTTTCATCAAATTATAACACCCCAAAAATTATACTTACAGGGGTCCTAATATTCTAGATCAAATATCGAAATGATCCTTGGTATAACCATCTTAAAACAATTCCATATGTTCACTTAGTAGTAATCTCGCCTTGTCATATGTCCAAATCACATCGCTGTCACAACATCCAGGGTTGTGGAGTAACAAATTACAAAAACAGTAACTGTAATCTGTTACGTTACCAGCTAAAACATTGTAATCAGATTACAGATACTTTTGAAAAACTAGATGATTACTTCTAGGATTACTTTTTAAATTCAGAAAGGATATTTGTGAGAAAAATAAATTGACATTCAAATCAGCATTGAAAAAAGTGTATGTTTGTTCCGCCTGAGCGAGTCTGACCACAAGTCAGAGACCCCTGTGATGACACACAAAATGTGTTTGATGGATTGCGGGAAAAGAGCAGGAATAAGCTTTTATAGGCTACTGTCCAAGCTATGTCGTCCAATGGTGTGACTGCTGTCGGCATCCAAAGATGATCCAACTTGAATAAATGCTTGGAGGTAAGAAAGACAGCAGTGATACGGGTATCACTTATTATTGATATCTAAATAGCACATTGTTGTGAATCACACTGCTGCTCTCTCATTTAGCCTTACAGATTGTGATTGTTGTGGATGTTCACAAATACAGTGTCTTCAGAAAGTATTCACACCCCTTGACTTTTTCCATATTTTGTTGTGTTACAGCCTGAATCTTTTTTGAGGCCACTGGCCTGCGCACCTCATAATGTCAAAGGGGAAGTACGATTTTCAAAATGTTTCAAATGAATACAAAATGAACAGCTGAAATGTCTTGAGTCAATAAGTATGCAAGCCTAAATAAGTTCAGGAGTGAACGTTTGCTTCACAAGTCACATAATTAGAGTCCATCCTCTGTGCAATAATGGTGTTTAAAATGATCTTTGAACAAATACCTCATCCCTGTCAGGAATTGTGAAGAACTGAGTTTAAATGTATTTGGCTAAGGTGTATGTAAACTTCCGACTTCCAACTGTATATTTACTTCATTTTGAAGTCAGGCTGTAACACAACAAAATGTAGAATAAGTAATGGGGTATGAATACCTTCTGAAGACACTGTGTACGTGTATTATAACCCAATAATGGTTGAATTGAAGAAGTTTTAGCTGCCTATCAATCAATGTTTTTGCGACCAGTGGACAGCCAGTGAAAAATGCACTCATGCAAATGCTGCATAGTGTGGATCCAGGGCCTGATTAATGCAGGGGCTTACAGGGTCTGATGCCCTGGGGCCCAAGCCCGTATTGGCAGCAAAAAAATTGAAATTTGTGTATATATACAAAAGCCACACCCATTTGCTGACAGGTGTATTAAATCAGGCACACAGCTATGTAATCTCCACAGAGACACATTGGCAGTAGAATTGTATTATGGAAGAGCTCAGCGACTTTCAACATGGCACAGTCATAGGATGCCACCTTTCCAACAAGTCAGTTAATCAAATTTCTGCCCTGCTAGAGCTGCCTCAGTCAACTGTAAGTGCTGTTAATGTGAAGTGGAAACATCTAGGAGCAACAACGGTTCAGCCGCGAAGTGGTAGGCCACACAAGCTCACAGAACAGAGCCGCCAAGTGCGTAGCACGTAAAAACTATCTGTCCTCGGTTGAAACACTCACTACCTAGTTCCAAACTGGCTCTGGAAGCAACGTCAGCACAGGAACTGTTCGTCGGGAGCTTCATGAAATGGGCTTCCATGGCCGAGAAGCAGCACACAAGCCTAAGATCACCATGTCCAAACGCGTTCTCTGGAGTGTGAATACACTTCGCCATCTGACAGTCCGATGGACAAATCTGGGTTTGGCGGTTGCCAGGAGAACGCTTTCCCTTTCCCAAAGTCTAAAGTCTACAAAACCTAGTCCACTCTGTTCATAACATATTCCAGTTTCAGGAACAGGAAACTGTATTGAGATTAAATGTTTCATCGATGAGATGTGCAGAATGTAGGCCAAAATCCATCTTGTTCCATCGCCAGTGGGCTTCCTCTCACGACCATATTTGGTCGTGAGTGGAAACGCCAAACGGATGCTTCATTTTTATACATCCAGTGAAATATCTGTCTCATTGTTCTATCAGTGGTAGTAACGTGCGCGGCCCACCAGCCATCAAGAATTTAAGAGCATAGTGCGTGCCAATGCCGCCTCAGCATTATGGCTACATTTCATGCTAAGCTGTTGACAGAATTTTACCACATTCATGAGTAGGTCGGTTGGCAGAAATAAAAGTGGAGACTGTAACTGACTACATTTAGAAAGTAACTTGACCAACCCTGTTGGAGGTCTGGAGAATTTTGCATTGCAAAAACGGTTTGAATGGTCCGCTGGCTCGCAGCGGCAAGATTTTGATTGGATGTTACATTTCAATAACCCTCCCCCCACATACCCGCTGGTGCTATGTGTTATGTTCTCACACTGGGAAGGACACATTTTGCAGAGTTGTTCCATATGCTAGTCTGCAAAATTTCAGAACCTGGAGGAAAAACTTAATTCTGATTTGTCAGTCTATACACAAAATCGACATGCATCAACATATTTTGATCATCAACATCTGACCTTTTTAACCTGTCTCTCCTCTCTGGGGAGGTTCCCATTGCTTGGGAGGCAGCCACAGTGCATCCTTTATTTAAAGGGGTAGATCAAGCTGATCCTAACTGTTATAGGCCTATTTCTATTTTGTCCACTTTATCAAAAGTGTTGAAAAAACTTTGTAAATAATCAACTGACTGCCTTTCTTGATGTTTGTAGGATTCTCTCTGGTATCTGGCTTCCGCTCAGGTTATTGGTGTGTCACTGCAACCTTAAAGGTCCTCAATGATGTCCCCATTGCCCTTGATTCTAAGCAATGTTGTACTGCGATTTTTATTGACTTGGCCAAAGCTTTTGATACGGTAGACCATTCCATTCTTGTGGGCTCCAAATCACTACGTCCGCACCTGCTTACTCTCTCTCTCTCTCTCTCCTTCCTCCTACTCTCTCTTTCTCTCTCACTAATTCACTCTTTCTCTTCCCACCACCTATTTCTCTTCTTCTCTCTCATCACTCTCAGACACAGTGCAGGTCTGCTGCCCCCGGTGGCCACCTGGTGTCGGTGCATAACTGTCAAGCCAACGACAACCTGCTTTGCGTGGTGATGAAGAACAACGCCAAAAACCCTCGCATCTGGCTGGGAGGCTTCGAACTCTTCCAGGTAGGAGAGGAAGAGTGATGGATAGTGGGTGGAGGGCGGCAAAGTCATGTGGGAGGAAAGAGTGACATGTTCGGTCGAAGGGGAAAGAGAGAAGCTTTGCAGCACAACATTTAACATTGAACATATGATTGTCGTAATATCTACATTTACAGTATTCAGACCACTTGACTTTTTACACATTTTGTTACGTTACAGCCATATTCAAAAGTAGATTCAATTGTTTTTTCCCCTCATCAATCTACACACTACCCCATAATGAAAAAACTGTTTTTAGACATTTTTTCAAAAAATTGAAATATCACCTTTACATAAGTATTCAAACCTTTTACTCAGCACTTTCTTGAAGCACCTATGGCAGCGATTACAGCCTCAAGTCTTCTTGGGTATGATGCTACAAGCTTGGCACACCTGTATTTGGAGAGTTTCTGTTATGGTGAGTGAATGAGGACCCAAAAGCGAACTAACTTAAACAGAGCTTCTTTAATAACCAAACATAGGTAGGCTCAGATAGACCGGCAGATTCCGACAGGACAGGACAAGGTTACAGCAAACATGACGATAGTCTGGCTCAGGCATGGAACACAACAAACAAGAATCCGACAAGGACAGGAACAGAAACAGAGAGAGATATAGGGACCTAATCAGAGGGAAAAAGGGAACAGGTGGGAAACGGGGTGAATGGGTAGTTAGAGGAGACAAGGAACAGCTGGGGGAAAGCGGGGGAGAAAAGGTAACCTAACAACGACCAGCAGAGGGAGACAGGGTGAAGGGAAAGGACAGAGACAAGACACAACATGACAGTACATGACAGTACCCCCCCACTCACCGAGCGCCTCCTGGCGCACTCGAGGAGGAAACCTGGCGGCAACGGAGGAAATCCTCGATCAGCGCACGGTCCAGCACGTCCCGAGAGGGAACCCAACTCCTCTCCTCAGGACCGTACCCCTCCCAATCTACGAGGTACTGGTGACCACGGCCCCGAGGACGCATGTCCAAAATTCTACGGACCCTGTAGATGGGTGCGCCCTCGACAAGGATGGGGGGGGGGGGGGAAGACGAGCGGGGGCGCGAAGGACGGGCTTGATGCAGGAGACATGGAAGACCGGGTGGACGCGACGAAGGTATCGCGGAAGAAGAAGTCGAACTGCGACAGGATTAATGACCCGAGAAATACGGAACGGACCAATGAACCGCGGGGTCAACTTGCGAGAAGCCGTCTTAAGGGGAAGGTTCTGAGTGGCGAGCCAAACTCTCTGACCGCGACAATATCTAGGACTCTTAGTTCTACGCTTATTAGCAGCCCTCACAGTCTGCGTCCTATAACGGCAAAGTGCAGACCTGACCCTCTTCCAGGTGCGCTCGCAACGTTGGACAAAAGCCTGAGCGGAGGGGACGCTGGACTCGGCGAACTGAGATGAGAACAGCGGAGGCTGGTACCCGAGGCTACTCTGAAAAGGAGATAGCCCGGTCGCAGACGAAGGAAGCGAGTTGTGGGCGTATTCTGCCCAGGGGAGCTGTTCTGACCAAGACGCAGGGTTACGAAAAGAAAGACTGCGTAAGATGCGACCAATAGTCTGATTGGCCCGTTCTGCTTGACCGTTAGACTGGGGGTGAAAGCCGGAAGAGAGACTGACGGAAGCCCCAATCAAACGGCAAAACTCCCTCCAAAATTGAGACGTGAATTGCGGACCTCTGTCCGAAACGACGTCTGACGGAAGGCCATGAATTCTGAAAACATTCTCGATGATGATTTGTGCCGTCTCTTTAGCAGAAGGAAGCTTAGCAAGGGGAATGAAATGAGCCGCCTTAGAGAACCTATCGACAACCGTAAGAATAACAGTCTTCCCCGCTGACGAAGGCAGTCCGGTGACAAAATCTAAGGCGATGTGAGACCACGGTCGAGAGGGAATAGGAAGCGGCCTGAGACGGCCGGCAGGAGGAGAGTTACCGGACTTAGTCTGCGCGCAGACCGAACAAGCAGCCACGAAACGACGCGTGTCATGCTCCCGGGTGGGCCACCAAAAACGCTGGCGAATGGAAGCAAGCGTACCCCGAACGCCAGGGTGGCCGGCTAACTTGGCAGAGTGAGCCCACTGAAGAACGGCCAGACGAGTAGGAACGGGAACGAAAAGAAGGTTCCTAGGACAAGCGCGCGGCGACGGAGTGTGAGTGAGCGCTTGTTTTACCTGCCTCTCAATTCCCCAGACAGTCAACCCGACAACACGCCCCTCAGGGAGAATCCCCTCGGGGTCAGTGGAGGCTACTGAAGAACTGAAGAGACGAGACAAAGCATCAGGCTTGGTGTTCTTAGAGCCCGGACGATAAGAAATCACGAACTCGAAACGAGCGAAAAACAGCGCCCAACGCGCCTGACGCGCATTAAGTCGTTTGGCAGAACGGATGTACTCAAGGTTCCTATGGTCAGTCCAAACGACAAAAGGAACGGTCGCCCCCTCCAACCACTGTCGCCATTCGCCTAGGGCTAACCGGATGGCGAGCAGTTCGCGGTTACCCACATCATAGTTACGTTCCGACGGCGACAGGCGATGAGAAAAATACGTGCATGGGTGGACCTTGTCGTCAGAGAGGGAGTGCTGAGAAAGGATGGCTCCCACGCCCACCTCTGACGCGTCAACCTCGACAACGAACTGTCTAGAGACGTCAGGTGTAACAAGGATAGGAGCGGATGTAAAACGATTCTTGAGGAGATCAAAAGCTCCCTGGGCGGAAACGGACCACTTAAAGCACGTCTTGACAGAAGTAAGGGCTGTGAGAGGAGCTGCCACCTGACCGAAATTACGGATGAAACGACGATAGAAGTTTGCGAAGCCGAGAAAGCGCTGCAGCTCGACGCGTGACTTAGGGACGGGCCAATCAATGACAGCTTGGACCTTAGCGGGATCCATCTTAATGCCTTCAGCGGAAATAACAGAACCGAGAAATGTGACAGAGGAGGCATGAAAAGTGCACTTCTCAGCCTTCACAAAAAGACAATTCTCTAAAAGGCGCTGGAGGACACGTCGAACGTGCTGAACATGAATCTGGAGTGACGGTGAAAAAATCAGGATATCGTCAAGGTAAACGAAAACAAAGATGTTCAGCATGTCTCTCAGGACATCATTGACTAATGCCTGAAAGACAGCTGGAGCGTTAGCGAGGCCGAAAGGAAGAACCCGGTATTCAAAGTGCCCTAACGGAGTGTTAAACGCCGTCTTCCACTCGTCCCCCTCCCTGATGCGCACGAGATGGTAAGCGTTACGAAGGTCCAACTTAGTGAAAAACCTGGCTCCCTGCAGGATCTCGAAGGCTGAAGACATAAGAGGAAGCGGATAACGATTCTTCACTGTTATGTCATTCAGCCCTCGATAATCTATGCAGGGGCGCAGAGACCCGTCCTTCTTCTTGACAAAAAAAAACCCCGCTCCGGCGGGAGAGGAGGAGGGGACTATGGTACCGGCGTCAAGAGCTACAGACAAATAATCTTCGAGAGCCTTACGTTCGGGAGCCGACAGAGAGTATAGTCTACCCCGGGGGGGGGTGGTTCCCGGAAGGAGATCAATACTACAATCATACGACCGGTGTGGAGGAAGAGAGGTGGCCCTGGACCGACTGAACACCGTGCGCAGATCGTGATATTCCTCCGGCACCCCTGTCAAATCACCAGGCTCCTCCTGTGAAGAAGAGACAGAGGAAACAGGAGGGATAGCAGACATTAAACATTTCACATGACAAGAGACGTTCCAGGAGAGGATAGAATTACTAGACCAATTAATGGAAGGATTATGACAAACTAGCCAGGGATGGCCCAAAACAACAGGTGTAAAAGGTGAACGAAAAATTAAAAAAGAAATGGTTTCACTATGATTACCAGAAACAGTGAGGGTTAAAGGTAGCGTCTCACGCTGAATCCTGGGGAGAGGACTACCATCCAGAGCGAACAAGGCCGTGGGCTCCTTTAACTGTCTGAGAGGAATGTCATGTTCCCGAGCCCAGGTCTCGTCCATAAAACAGCCCTCCGCCCCAGAGTCTATTAAGGCACTGCAGGAAGCTGACGAACCGGTCCAGCGTAGATGGACCGACAAGGTAGTGCAGGATCTTGAAGGAGAGACAGGAGTAGTAGCGCTCACCAGTAGCCCTCCGCTTACTGACGAGCTCTGGCCTTTTACTGGACATGAAGTGACAAAATGACCAGCGGAACCGCAATAGAGACAGAGGCGGTTGGTGATTCTCCGTTCCCTCTCCTTAGTCGAGATGCGGATACCTCCCAGCTGCATGGGCTCAGCACCCGAGCCGGCAGAGGAAGATGGTAGTGATGCGGAGAGGGAGGCGACGGAGAGCGCGAGCTCCTTTCCACGAGCTCGGTGACGAAGATCAACCCGTCGCTCAATGCGAATAGCGAGTTCAATCAAGGAATCCACGCTGGAAGGAACCTCCCGGGAGAGAATCTCATCCTTTACCTCTGCGCGGAAACCCTCCAGAAGACGAGCGAGCAAGGCCGGCTCGTTCCAGCCACTGGAGACAGCAAGAGTGCGAAACTCAATAGAGTAGTCTGTTATGGATCGATTGCCTTGACATAGGGAAGACAGGGCCCTGGAAGCCTCCTCCCCAAAAACAGATCGATCAAAAACCCGTATCATCTCCTCCTTAAAGTCTTGATACTGGTTAGTACACTCAGCCCTTGCCTCCCAGATTGCCGTGCCCCACTCACGAGCCCGTCCAATAAGGAGAGATATGACGTAGGCGACACGAGCAGTGCTCCTGGAGTAAGTGTTGGGCTGGAGAGAAAACACAATATCACACTGGGTGAGGAACGAGCGGCATTCAGTGGGCTCCCCAGAGTAACACGGCGGGTTATTGATTCTGGGCTCCGGAGATTCGAAAGCCCTGGAAGTGGCCGGTGGATCGAGGCGGAGATGGTGAACCTGTTCTGTGAGGTTGGAGACTTGGGTGGCCAGGGTCTCAACGGCATGTCGAGCAGCAGACACTTCCTGCTCGTGTCTGCCTAGCATCGCTCCCTGGATCCCGACGGCTGAGTGGAGAGGATCCGAAGTCGCTGGGTCCATTCTTGGTCGGATTCTTCTGTTATGGTGAGTGAATGAGGACCCAAAAGCGAACTAACTTAAACAGAGCTTCTTTAATAACCAAACATAGGTAGGCTCAGATAGACCGGCAGATTCCGACAGGACAGGACAAGGTTACAGCAAACATGACGATAGTCTGGCTCAGGCATGGAACACAACAAACAAGAATCCGACAAGGACAGGAACAGAAACAGAGAGAGATATAGGGACCTAATCAGAGGGAAAAAGGGAACAGGTGGGAAACGGGGTGAATGGGTAGTTAGAGGAGACAAGGAACAGCTGGGGGAAAGCGGGGGAGAAAAGGTAACCTAACAACAACCAGCAGAGGGAGACAGGGTGAAGGGAAAGGACAGAGACAAGACACAACATGACAGTACATGACAGTTTCTCCCATTCTTCTCTGGAGATCCTCTCAGGCTCTGTCAGGTTGGATGGGGAGCGTCGCTGCACAGCTATTTTCAGGTCTCTCCAAAGATGTTCGATCGGGTTCAAGTCCGGGCTCTGGCTGGGCCACTCAAGGACATTCAGAGACTGGTTTTCATCAAGGATCTTTCTGTAGTTTGCTCCGTTCATATTTCCCTCGATCCTGACTAGTCCCCCAGTCCCTGCTGCTGAAAAACATCCCCACAGCATGATGCTGCCACCACCATGCTTCACCGTAAGGATGGTATTGGCCAGGTAATGAGTGGTGCCTGGTTTCCTCCAGCATTGCATTCAGGTCAAAGAGTTCAATCTTGGTTTCATCAGACCAGATAATCTTGTTTCTCATGTTCTGGGAGTCCTTTAGGTGCCTTTTGGCAAACTCCAAGCGGGCTGTCATGTGCCTTTTACTGAGGCGTGGCTTCTGTCTGGTCACTCTACCATAAAGGTGCTGCAGAGATGGTTGTCCTTCTGCAAGGTTCTCCCATCTCCACAGAGGAACTCTGGAGCTCTGTCAGAGTGACCATCGGGTTCTTGGTCACCTCCCTGACCAAGGCCCTTCTCCCCCGATTGCTCAGGTTGGCCGGACGGACTGCTCTAGGAAGAGACTTGGTGGTTCCAAACTTCTTCCATTTAAGAATGTTGGAGGCCACTGTGTTCTTGAGGACCTTCAATGTTGCAGACACTTTTTGGTACCCTTCACCAGATCTGTGCCTCGACACAATCCTGTCTCAGAGCTCTATGGACAATTCCTTTGACCTCAAGTGGGAACTTATATAGATAGGTGTGTGCCTTTCCAAATCATGTCCAATCAATTGATTTTACCACAGGTGGAGTCCAATCAAATTGTAGAAACGTATCAAGGATGATCAATGTAAGCAGGATGCACCAGAGCTCAAATTTCGAGTCTCTTAGCAAAGGGTCTGATTATTTATGTACAGTACATAAGGTTTTTCTGTTTTTTATTTTTAATACATTTGCAAAAATTTACAAAAAACTGTTTTCGCTTTGTCATTATGTGTGTAGATTGATGAGGAAAATGTTTTATTTAATCCATTTTAGAATAAGGCTGTAACATAACAAAAAATGGAAAAAGTGAAGGAGTCAGAATACTTTCCAAATGCACCGTACATTTGTTTTTATCACCTCCGGTCTTTCTATCACTCCCCGCTTTCTACCTCTATCCACATTTATATCACTCCCCTCTCTCTTCTTCTATCCACATTTATATCACTCCCCTCTCTCTTCTTCTATCCACATTTATATCACTCCCCGCTTTCTACCTCTATCCACATTTATATCACTCCCCGCTTTCTACCTCTATCCACATTTATATCACTCCCCTCTCTCTTCTTCTATCCACATTTATATCACTCCCCGCTTTCTACCTCTATCCACATTTATATCACTCCCCTCTCTCTTCTTCTATCCACATTTATATCACTCCCCTCTCTCTTCTTCTATCCACATTTATATCACTCCCCTCTCTCTTCTTCTATCCACATTTATATCACTCCCCTCTCTCTTCTTCTATCCACATTTATATCACTCCCCTCTCTCTTCTTCTATCCACATTTATATCACTCCCCTCTCTCTTCTTCTATCCACATTTATATCACTCCCCTCTCTCTTCTTCTATCCACATTTATATCACTCCCCTCTCTCTTCTTCTATCCACATTTATATCACTCCCATCTCTCTTCTTCTATCCACATTTATATCACTCCCTCTCTCTTCTTCTATCCACATTTATATCACTCCCCGCTTTCTACCTCTATCCACATTTATATCACTCCCCTCTCTCTTCTTCTATCCACATTTATATCACTCCCCTCTCTCTTCTTCTATCCACATTTATATCACTCCCCTCTCTCTTCTTCTATCCACATTTATATCACTCCCCTCTCTCTTCTTCTATCCACATTTATATCACTCCCCTCTCTCTTCTTCTATCCACATTTATATCACTCCCCTCTCTCTTCTTCTATCCACATTTATATCACTCCCCTCTCTCTTCTTCTATCCACATTTATATCACTCCCCTCTCTCTTCTTCTATCCACATTTATATCACTCCCCTCTCTCTTCTTCTATCCACATTTATATCACTCCCCTCTCTCTTCTTCTATCCACATTTCTCTCTACCTCCTTCTCTCAGTCTGGTAAGTTTGTGTGGACTGACGGCTCCAGCTGGAACTTTGAAGCATGGACCCCTGGGGAGCCCATCTCCCGCTGGGGGAGCCGCGAGGACTGTGTGGAGATGAACTGGAGCGGTAAGAGATGGAGGGGGGAGTGATGGGATGGATGGATGGTTTTTACTTGCAATGGCTATGATATGTGTTTGTTTTCACCTACCTTAGTTGAATGCACTGGCTAACAGCTAAAATGACAAAAATGTGAATGAAACATTTCTTGGAAGGTGGTGGGAAGAGATGGTATTTTGAACTCACATTTTAACTTCTGTTTGTCTCTCTGTTCTCTCTGTATATTTGTTCTCTATTCTCAAGAAATTGGGAAATGGAACGACCACACGTGTTTCACCAAGAAGAGCTACGTGTGCTCCTTCAAGAACAGAGTTTGAGGACAAATATCCACGCTCACATACTTAGTATGAAGCAGCAATGTATTGGGCATGCTTTCTCCAGTGGTGTGTTGGTATAGACTGTGTGTCTGTCTGTGTAACACCAACCCAGTCCCCTGCTCCTCTCTCTTGGGTTGTGACCGAAATGACACCCTGTTCCCTATAGAGTGCACCACTTTTGACCAGAGCCCCACGGGCCCCCTGGTCAAAGTAGTGCACTATAAAGGATAGGGTGTCATTTTGGACTCCTCCTGCTCCTTTCCCCAATGACCCCAACCCACAGATCTCCCACGGTGAAACCAAACCACATAGAGATGTGCCTGCTTTTAGCAAACTGAAAAATGCATTAAAAAATATATATAAATAAAGAGTGTTAAGCAAGTAAACAACTAGAGTTTTTGTTTGTCTGTTCCTAGCAGGATTTGAGTTTCTGGCAGAATCAAACCAGAATCAAAATTTAAGTCACATACTTTTATTTAAGTAGTGGGTAGACTTTAATACTTTGTAGAAGTAGGAGTTTGAATACAATAGTCCATGCAGAGTTAACAATTACACATACAACCTCCACTATGAAAATATTACAGGTAAATTACAGGTTCATGTGAAATATAAGGAATATTACAATGCTATATATACATGCATTCTCTATCCGGGGTGAAGTCTCCCCTAGATACAGATCTAGGATCAGCTTCCCTTTCCCCAATCCTAACCATAACCTTTAGTGGGGAAAATGTTAAACTGATCCAAGATTAGGGTCTATGGGCAATATCACCCTAAACCTACATTTGCAGCCAAACTTCCCAAAATGCCACCACCCACCCCTTTCCCCCTCAAACACTCCATTCCATTGGCTGTCCGTTAGCCGTATTGCCCAATGGAAAAGGCCCCTGAGTCGTTTGACTGCTTCTCTACTCCAATGAACTCCCTACTCCGATACAGCCCATTGCTGGATAAGGAGTTCTCGATCTGGGTGTCTGATACCTAATGGAGTAATGGTAGATTGGGGGGGAGAAAGAAAATAACTTTATTGAATTTTATACACTTGAAAAACATCAGGAGCACATCACAGTCAAGCGACTCCTATTTTCCACTTAAGTCAAATTTTCAGTTAGTCTCTAGTTGATATCAAAGCATGATTTAGGTGGAAGTTAGGATTTGACCCTTAGTTTCAACTATTCCTCTGGGCCGTATGTATCAACTTCTCAGAGTAGGCTTACTGATTTAGAATCAGTTTTGCCTTTTAGATCACAATGAATAAGATCATGGGACAGGGGTGAACTGATCCTAGATCAGCACTCCTACTCTGAGATGCGGCCTCAGGCCTGCAAAGGCTGACACTGATTATTAAGATAAATATCTATATCACAGTAAGCAGTGTTGGTGTCACACCTCAAACTTTACCTCCTCAAACTTCTTGGCCTTGTATTGCTCTGCTCCCTTCAGGAAGTTCAAGAGTATGATGTCACAAAGCACGGTGCCCTGCGACCAATCCAAGGCAGAGAAAGAAAACAAGGTTGTAGAATATAATAGAATTGAAGAAATGAGGGGAGAAGAGAGAAGAAAAGAAAAGAAGAGCATAACTATTTTCCACAGAAATAACTTCATTTGGGGAGACAGAGACATGCATGACACAAAGACATTTTCGAACTAGTCTACAGAGACTGTGTGGATAATATTATTATAAAGTTAAGAGACTGAAGGTGGAACAGATATGTTTTAATTTAAAACTAGCCTAGAGATGATGTGGATACTTTGTGGATAGAAAGTAGCAACTGAAAAGAAGGGCTCACCACTCCAACTGATGTAAAGGCAGCTACCATGTTGATCAGAGTCGGGATCATGTTAAACTTCCCTGCCTGTAACAAACAAGTCAAGTACTTTACAGAAGTAAACACACGCAAACACAACCAACCACACACAACCAACCACACATACAACCAACCACACATACAACCAACCAACCAACCACACACACACACACACAAACATGAGAGAGAGGAGACCAGTTAGAGTTAAATTATCGCTATTGTCGTCATCACCAATGTCATCATCTTCATCATCAGCATCTTCATCAACAACATCATTATCATCAAAATCATTATCAACATCATCATTGTCAACATCATCCCAAAAATCATTATCACCATCAACATCATTATTAGCATTATTATAATTATCATCACCATCATTATCATCATCAACATCATTATTGCCATCATCATCATCGCCATCATCATCAACATCATTATCACCAGCAACATCATTATCTTCATCATCAACAACATTATTATAATAATTATTATCATCATCATCGACATCAACAACATCATTATCATCATCATCATCCTCACTTGGTGAAGTTGAAGAGGGGGAAACGAATGCTGTTCTTGATGAAGATGGTGAAGTTCTCCACCTCCATCATAGGATGCCTGAGGGAAGGTCAGAAAGAGAATCATGTTCCTTCATCAACACACACACGGTTACCCACATCTTGATGTAGTCAATCTCCGCCTGGCACCAGCCTCTGATCTCACAGGTATTAAGGGTGTCGTTGAAACGTACACACCTGCCCGTCGGAAGACCTGAGGAAGAGAGGGAGGGAAGAGAGAGAGGAAGAAGGAGAGAGGATATAAGACACAGAAAAGGGGAGGACGGAAAGGGACAATAAATGACAAAGATCAAACCATTATTCTGGGAGAAACGGTTTGGCAAATTCTGTAACATCTGTCTTCTTAAGAACATACAATAAGAAAAGGAAGATAAAAAGTTGATCAGAAAAAGAGAAACCTCACCATTTCCCCCAGGCTTGTTGAGGAACAGTTGTTGTCGTGCGTACACTTGTATTTCATCTCACTCTGTGTATCACACATAGTACAGAGTTAGAGTAACACACAGAGGCAGACAGACAGATGGACGGACGAACAGACAGACAGACAGACATCGAGGCAGAGAGAGAGAGACAGACAGACAGAGCCAGGCAGACAGAAAGAGAAAGAGCATGTGGGGGGGGGCACAGAGGGCCAATGGGAGAGTAAGTGAGAGGGGTCTCACTTCGGGACAGTATCCCTGCACCTAGTTCTCTGTGGTGATGAGTTTGGTGATGATGCAGAACACAGAGGCCCCCTGTCAGACCACACACACACACACACACAATAAAAAAAAACTCCCATTTTCATTGACCAGCACATCAGACCTGATGTCATAATCCACACATACCTCAGTATCAATATTTGGTGTCCATTTTAAGTATTAAGTGATGTTCACAGGGCTTTTAACAAATACATTACCCACAAAGTGCTTACAACAACCCAGATATAAACAAAGATTGAGCAAGCAGGGAAGACAGAGGCTATACAACAACTATACATGGCTCCTTAGGCTGTCTATCAATGCCAATTTCCCACATTAACCTCTTGAACCTAGGGGGCACTATTTTCATTTTTGGAAAAATAACGTTCCCAAAGTAAACGGGCTATTTTGTCAGGACAAGATCTAAAGTTTCCAAAACTGTAAAAATAGTGTCTGTGAGTATAACAGAACTGATATTGCAGGCGAAAGCCTGAGAAAAATCCAATCAGGAAGGGACTCTTATTTAGAAAGCTCTGCGTTCCTATGCGTCCCTATTGAGCAGTGAATGGGATATCAACCAGATTCCTTTTTCTATGGCTTCCCTAATGTGTCTAGTGTCACAAGACATAGTTTCAGGCTTTAATTTTGAAAAATTAGCGTGAACGACAACATTGCGTCAGTGGTCAGCTGGTGGCTCTCAGAGTGATTTGTGCGTAATAGACAAAGGCGGCCATTGTGCCTCTCGCTCCTACTGGGAAGCCAACTGTCCCGGTTGATATATTATTGAATAGATATTTGAAAAACACCTTGAGGATTGTTTATTAAAAACATTTGCCATGTTTCTGTCAATATTATGGATCTAATTTGGAATATTTTTCGGCGTTGTCATGACCGAAGTGGATTCCTCAACCAAATGTGAATTTCGGCTATAAAAATAATCTTTATGGGACAAAAATAAACATTTGCAGTCTAACTGGGAGTCTCGTGAGTGAAAACATCCGAAGCTCATCAAAGGTAAACGATTTAATTTGATTTCTTTTCTGATTTGTGACCAAGTTGCCTACTGCTAAGCTGGACATAATGCTATGCTAGGCTATCGATAAACTTACACAAATGCTTGTCTTGCTTTGACTGTAAAGCATCATTTCAAAATCTGAAATGACAGGGTGATTAACAAAAGGCTAAGCTGTGTTTCACAATATTTCACTTGTGATTTCATGAATATGAATATTTTCTAGTAATATTTTTTGTCCGTTGCATTATGCTAATTAGTGTCAGTTTATGACAATTCTCCCGGATCCGGGAGGGTTAGTTCTAAGAGGTTTTAACATAAGGAATCCAAAAATCTGAGGCCATAGTTTGTGTGTGGTGTAGGTAGTGCCTAGAGGTAGGGTGCAGGTAGGGGATAGAGGTAGGGTACAGGTAGGGGATGGAGGTAGGGTGCAGGTTGGGCCTAGAGGTAGGGTACAGGTAGGACCTAGAGGTAGGGTACAGGTAGGGCCTAGAGGTAGGGTGCAGGTTGGGCCTAGAGGTAGGGTGCAGGTAGGGGGTAGAGGTAGGGTACAGGTAGGGGATAGAGGTAGGGGATAGAGGTAGGCTGCAGGTTGGGCCTAGAGGTAGGGTAAAGTAGGACCTAGAGGTAGGGTACAGGTAGGGACTAGAGGTAGGGTGCAGGTTGGGCCTAGATATAGGGTGCAGGTTGGGCCTAGAGGTAGGGTGCAGGTAGGGCCTAGAGGTAGGGTGCAGGTAGGGGCTAGAGGTAGGGTGCAGGGAGGGGATATAGGTAGGGTGCAGGTAGGGCCTAGAGGTAGGGTGCAGGTAGGGCCTAGAGGTAGCCCCTAGAGGTAGGGTGCAGGTAGGGCTTAGAGGTAGGGTGCAGGTAGGAGATAGAGGTAGGGTGCAGGTAGGGCCTAGAGGTAGGGTGCAGGTAGGGCCTAGAGGTAGGGTGCAGGTAGGGCCTAGAGGTAGGGTGCAAGTAGGGCCTAGAGGTAGGGTACAGGTAGGGGATAGAGGTAGGGGATAGAGGTAGGGTGTAGGTTGGGCCTAGAGGTAGGGTACAGGTAGGACCTAGAGGTAGGGTACAGGTAGGGCCTAGAGGTAGGGTGCAGGTTGGGCCTAGAGGTAGGGTGCAGGTTGGGCCTAGAGGTAGGGTGCAGGTAGGGCCTAGAGGTAGGGTGCAGGTAGGGCCTAGAGGTTGGGCCTAGAGGTAGGGTGCAGGTTGGGCCTAGAGGAAGGGTGCAGGGAGGGGATATAGGTAGGGTGCAGGGAGGGCCTAGAGGTAGGGTGCATGTAGGGCCTAGAGGTAGGGCCTAGAGGTAGGGTGCAGGTAGGGCGCAGGTAGGAGATAGAGGTAGGGTGCAGGTAGGGCCTAAAGGTAGGGTGCAGGTAGGGCCTAAAGGTAGGGTGCAAGTAGGGCCTAGAGGTAGGGTGCAAGTAGGGGATAGAGGTAGGGTGCAGGTAGGAGATAGAGGTAGGGTGCAGGTAGGGCCTAGAGGTAGGGTGCAAGTAGGGCCTAGAGGTAGGGTGCAAGTAGGGGATAGAGGTAGGGTGCAAGTAGGGGATAGAGGTAGGGTGCAGGTAGGAGATAGAGGTAGGGTGCAGGTAGGGCCTAGAGGTAGGGTGCAAGTAGGGCCTAGAGGTAGGGTGCAAGTAGGGGATAGAGGTAGGGTGCAGGTAGGGGATAGAGGTAGGGTGCAGGGAGGGGCTAGCGGTAGGGTGCAGGTAAGGCCTAGAGGTAGGGTGCAGGTAGTGCCTAGAGGAATGATGCAGGTAGGGGCTAGAGGTAGGGGCTAGAGGTAGGGTGCAGGTAGGGGCTAGAGGTAGGGTGCAGGTAGTGCCTAGAGGTAGGGGCTAGAAGTAGGGTGCAGGTAGGGGCTAGAGATATGGGTGCAGGTAGTGCCTAGAGGTTGGGTGCAGGAGTGCCTAGAGGTAGGGGCTAGAGGTAGGGTGCAGGTAGGGCCTAGAGGTAGGGTGCAGGTAGGGCCTAGAGGTAGGGTGCAGGTTGTGCCTAGAGGTAGGGTGCAGGTAGGACCTAGAGGTAGGGTGCAGGTATTGCCTAGAGGTAGGGTGCAGGTAGTGCCTAGAGGTAGGGTGCAGGTACGTGCTAGAGGTAGGGTGCAGGTAGGGGATAGAGGTAGGGTGCAGGTAGTGCCTAGAGGTAGGGGATAGAGGTAGGGTGCAGGTAGTGTCTAGAGGTAGGGGCTAGAGGTAGGGTGCAGGTAGGGGCTAGAGGTAGGGTGCAGGTAGGGGCTAGAGGTAGGGTGCAAGTAGGGGCTAGAGGTAGGGTGCAAGTAGGGGATAGAGGTAGGTTGCAGGTAGTGCCTAGAGGTAGGGTGCAGGTAGTGCCTAGAGGTAGGGGCTAGAAGTAGGGTGCAGGTATGGGCTAGAGATATGGGTGCAGGTAGTGCCTAGAGGTTGGGTGCAGGTAGTGCCTAGAGGTAGGGGCTAGAGTTAGGGTGCAGGTAGGGCCTAGAGGTAGGGTGCAGGTTGTGCCTAGAGGTAGGGTGCAGGTAGGGCCTAGAGGTAGGGTGCAGGTATTGCCTAGAGGTAGGGGCTAGAGGTAGGGTGCAGGTAGGTGCTAGATGTAGGGTGCAGGTAGGGGCTAGAGGTAGGGTGCAGGTAGGGTGCAGGTATTGTTTAGAGGTAGGGCTAGAGGTAGGGTGCAGGTAGTGTCTAGAGGTAGGGTGCATGTAGTGTTTAGAGGTAGGGGCTAGAGGTAGGGTGCAGGCAGGGGCTAGAGGTAGGGTGCAGGTTGGGCATAGAGGTAGGGTGCAGGTAGTGCCTAGAGGAAGGGTGAAGGTAGTGCCTAGAGGTAGGGGCTAGAGGTAGGGTGCAGGTAGGGGCTAGAGGTAGTGGCTAGTGGTAGGGTGCAGGTAGGGGATAGAGGTAGGTTGCAGGTAGTGGCAAGAGGTAGGGGCTAGAGGTAGGGTTCAGGTAGGGGCTAGAGGTAGGGTGCAAGTAGGTGCTAGAAGGTAGGGTGCAAGTAGGGGCTAGAGGTAGGGTGCAGGTAGGGGCTAGAGGTAGGGTGCAGGTAGGGGATAGAGGTAGGGGCTAGAGTTAGGGTGCAGGTAATGCCTATAGGTAGGGGCTACAGGTAGGGGATACAGGTAGGGTGCAGGTAGGGCCTAAAGGTAGGGTGCAGGTAGGGGATAGAGGTAGGGGCTAGAGGTAGGGTGCAGGTAGTGCCTAGAGGTAGGGGATAGAGGTAGGGTACAGGTAGGTGATAGAGGTAGGGTGCAGGTAGGGGATAGAGGTAGGGTCCAGGTATATCCTAGAGGTAGGGGCTAGAGGTAGGGTGCAGGGAGGGGCTACAGCTAGGGTGCAGGGAGGGGCTAGAGGTAGGGTGCAGGTAGGGCCTAGAGGTAAGGTGCAGGTAGTGCCTAGAGGTAGGGTGAAGGTAGTGCCTAGAGTTAGGGGCTAGAGGGAGGATGCAGGTAGGGGATAGAGGTAGGGTGCAGGTAGGGACAAGAGGTAGGGGCTAGAGGTAGGGTGCAGGTAGGGGCTAGAGGTAGGGTGCAGGTAGGGGCTAGAGGTAGGGTGCAAGTAGGGGCTAGAGGTAAGGTGCAAGTAGGGGATAGAGGTAGGGTGCAGGTAGTGCCTAGAGGTAGGGTGCAGGTAGTGCCTAGAGGTAGGGGCTAGAAGTAGGGTGCAAGTAGGGGCTAGGGATATTTGTGCAGGTAGTGCCTAGAGGTTGGGTGCAGGTAGTGCCTAGAGGTAGTGGCTAGAGGTAGGGTGCAGGTAGGGCCTAGAGGTAGGGTGCAGGTATTGCCTAGAGGTAGGGGCTAGAGGTAGGGTGCAGGTAGGTGCTAGAGGTAGGGTGCAGGTAGGGGATAGAGGTAGGGTGCAGGTAGGGCCTAGAGGTAGGGTGCAAGTTGGGCCTAGAGGTAAGGTGCAGGTAGTGCCTAGAGGTAGGGTGAAGGTAGTGCCTAGAGTTAGGGGCTAGAGGTAGGGGCTAGAGGGAGGATGCAGGTAGGGGATAGAGGTAGGGTGCAGGTAGGGACAAGAGGTAGGGGCTAGAGGTAGGGTGCAGGTAGGGCCTAGAGGTAGGGTGCAGGTATTGCCTAGAGGTAGGGGCTAGAGGTAGGGTGCAGGTAGGTGCTATAGGTAGGGTGCAGGTAGGGGATAGAGGTAGGGTGCAGGTAGTGCCTAGAGGTAGGGGATTGAAGTAGGGTGCAGGTAGTGTCTAGAGGTAGGGGCTAGAGGTAGGGTGCAGGTAGGGTGCAGGTAGTGTTTAGAGGTAGGGCTAGAGGTAGGGTGCAGGTAGTGTCTAGAGGTAGGGTGCATGTAGTGTTTAGAGGTAGGGGCTAGAGGTAGGGTGCAGGCAGGGGCTAGAGGTAGGATGCAGGTATGGGCTAGAGGTAGGGTGCAGGTAGTGTTTAGAGGTAGGGGCTAGAGGTAGGATGCAGGTAGGGGCTAGAGGTAGTGTGCAGGTAGGGGCTAGAGGTAGGGTGCTGGTAGCGGATAGAGTTAGGGTGCAGGTAGGTGCTAGAGGTAGGGTGCAGGTAGGGGATAGAGGTAGGGTGCAGGTAGGGGCTAGAGGTAGGGTGCAGGTTGTGGCTAGAGGTAGGGTGCAGGTAGTGCCTAGATGTAGGGGATAGAGGGCGGTGTGCAGGTAGTGCCTAGGTTTAGGGTGCAGGGAGGGGCTAGAGCTAGGGTGCAGGGAGGGGCTAGAGGTAGGGTGCAGGTATTGCCTAGAGGTAGGGGCTAGAGGTAGGGTGCAGGTAGGTGCTATAGGTAGGGTGCAGGTAGGGGATAGAGGTAGGGTGCAGGTAGTGTCTAGAGGTAGGGGCTAGAGGTAGGGTGCAGGTAGGGTGCAGGTAGTGTTTAGAGGTAGGGCTAGAGGTAGGGTGCAGGTAGTGTCTAGAGGTAGGGTGCAGGGAGGGGCTAGAGGTAGGGTGCAGGTAGTGTCTAGAGGTAGGGGCTAGAGGTAGGGTGCAGGTAGGGTGCAGGTAGTGTTTAGAGGTAGGGCTAGAGGTAGGGTGCAGGTAGTGTCTAGAGGTAGGGTGCAGGCAGTGGATAGAGGTAGGGTGCAGGTAGTGGTGGAAAAACGACTAATTATCATACTTGAGTAAGAGTAGATACCTTAATAGAAAATTACTCAAGTAAAAGTTATAATCACCCAGTAAAATACGACTTAGTGAAAGTCTAAAAGTATTTGGTTTTAAACATACGTAAGTATCAAAAGTAAATGGAATTGCTAAAATGTACTTAAGAATCAAAAGTAAAAGTATAAACCATTTCGAATTCCTTATATTAAGCAAACCAGACAGCACAATTGTATTTGTATTTTTATTGACAGATAGCCAGGTACACACTCCAACACATAATTTACAAACAAAGCATTTGTGTTTAGTGAGTCTGCCCTATCAGAGGCAGTAGGGATGACCAGGGATGTTCTCTTGATAAGTATGTGAATTGGACCATTTTCCTGTCAAAATGTAACAAGTACTTTTGAGTGTCAGGGAAAATGTAGTACATTATTTTCTTTAGGAATGTAGTGAAGTAAAAGTACAAGTAGGCAAAAATATAAATAGTGAAGTAAAGTACTGTCATGGCCAACATTTTTGAGAATGATGATGAGCATGATGGAGCACCTTGCCATATGGAAAAAGTGATAACTAAGTGGCTCGGGGAACAAAACATCAATATTTTGGGTCCATGGCCAGGAAACTCCCCAGAACTTAATCCCATTGAGAATTTGTGGTCAATCCTCAAGAGGCGGGTGGACAAACAAAAACCCACAATTTCTGACAAACTCCAAGTCTTGATTATACAAGAATGGGCTGCCATCAGTCAGGATGTGGCCCAGAAGTTAATTGACAGCATGCCAGGGTGGATTGCAGAGGTCTTGAAATAGAAGGGTCAACACTGCAAATATTGACTCGTTGCATCAATTTCATGTAATTGTCAATAAAAGCATTTGACACTTATGAAATGCTTGTAATTATACTTCAGTATTCCATAGTAACATATGACAAAAATATCTAAAGGCACTGAAGCAGCAAACTTTGTAGAAATTCATATTTGTGTCATTCTCAAAACTTTTGGCAATACTTTAAAGTATTTTTACACCACTGGGTCCTGGTAGGGGCTAGAGTTAGGGTGCAGGTAGGGCCTAGAGGTAGGGTGCAGGTAGGGCCTAGTGGTAGGGTGCAGGTAGGGCCTAGAGGTAGGGTGCAGGTAGGGGCTAGAGGTAGGGTGCAGGTAGGGCCTAGAGGTAGGGTGCAGGTAGTGCCTAGAGGTAGGGTGCAGGTAGGGCCTAGAGGTAGGGTGCAGGTAGGGCCTAGAGGTAGGGTGCAGGTAAGGCCTAGAGGTAAGGTGCAGGTAGGGGCTAGAGGTAGGGTGCAGGTAAGGCCTAGAGGTAGGGTGCAGGTAGGGGCTAGAGGTAGGGTGCAGGTAGGGCCTAGAGGTAGGGTGCAGGTAGGGCCTAGAGGTAGGGTGCAGTTTGGGCCTAGAGGTAGGGTGCAGTTTGGGCCTAGAGCTAGGGTGCAGGTAGGGGCTAGAGGTAGGGTGCATGTAGGGCCTAGAGGTAGGGTGCAGTTTAGGCCTAGAGGTAGGGTGCAGGTAGGGGCTAGAGGTAGGGTGCAGGTAGGGCCTAGAGGTAGGGTGCAAGTAGGGCCTAGAGGTAGGGTGCAGGTAGGGGCTAGAGGTAGGGTGCAGGTAGGGCCTAGAGGTAGGGTGCAGGTAGGGCCTAGAGGTAGGGTGCAGTTTGGGCCTAGAGGTAGGGTGCAGGTAGGGCCTAGAGGTAGGGTGCAGGTAGGGGCTAGAGGTAGGGTACATGTAGGGCCTAGAGGTAGGGTGCAGTTAGGGCCTAGAGGTAGGGTGCAAGTAGGGGCTAGAGGTAGGGTGCAGGTAGGTGCTAGAGGTAGGGTGCAGGTAATGCCTTGAGGTAGGGTGAAGGTAATGCCTAGAGGTAGGGGCTAGAGGTAGGGGATACAGGTAGGGTGCAGGTAGGGCCTAAAGGTAGGGTGCAGGTAGGGGCTAGAGGTAGGGGCTAGAGGTAGGGTGCAAGTAGTGCCTAGAGGTAGGGGATAGAGGTAGGGTACAGGTAGGTGATAGAGGTAGGGTGCAGGTAGGGGAAAGAGGTAGGGTGCAGGTAGATCCTAGAGGTAGGGGATAGAGGTAGGGTGCAGGGAGGGGCTAGAGCTAGGGTGCAGGTAGGGGATAGAGGTAGGGTGCAGGTAGGGCCTAGAGATAGGGTGCAGGAAGGGCCTAGAGGTAGGGTGCAGGTAGGGAATAGAGGTAGGGTGCAGGTAGGGGATAGAGGTAGGGTGCAGGAAGGGCCTAAAGGTAGGGTGCAGGAAGGGCCTAGAGGTAGGGTGCCGGTAGGGGATAGAGGTAGGGTGCAGGTAGGGCCTAGAGGTAGGGAGCCGGTAGGGGCTAGTAGAAGGAGCTATGGGTTACTATTTGATCACCAATACCTAGTTCTCATCACTATTGAATCTTCTTCTTGGTTTTGTCTCTCAGGACTGCCATGAACTTGGACAGAGGCGGCTTAGGACTTGAATCTGGCTTTCTGCTGCATTCAGTAGTCTGAGAGAGAGAGAAGAGAGAGAGGGAATCATTTTGAAATCTTTGGAGGACTGAAGTGGTCTCTGCCAATGGTTAGGTTTCCATCCAATTTGTGACAGATGTTCATCTGTTCAAAAATTCTAGAATCTGCATAAAAACAATTTAAGCATTTTCCCACCAGAGATGTTTCCTTTAAATTGACTTGTTGTGGATAAAAAGCTGTGCGTGATGACATAGTTCACGTAAAAATAAGTTCCATCGCATTTTCAACTCCACTGACGGTTTTGTGAAAACATTTCTTGCATTAGACTGTATAGTGAATGTGCCCACTCTGGTTTTGGCACGTGCTCTCTAGCTAACAGTTAGATACAGATACAGTGCAGGTTTAGCATACCTTATGAGATTATTATGGACAAAAATAACAAGATTATTTTGATTTGTCAAACCAGGATCAAGCTCATCACTGTGCACTTTCCCCACCATGTAAAGTTCATCATCATTTATTTAATCTGTAGCCTAATAAACTGCATGTTTTCCCGAGTCATAGTGGGAGGACCACACAACATATCACCTGAATCCAAGTTTACTTCGATATGATGGTAATTATATCAATATCTGCACATAAAGGTGTATTTATTGTCACATGCACAAGTACAGTGAAATGCTTACTTTCTAGCACAATGAACTACAGTTAAATTAACACTGTCTCAGAGGCTGGCTACTGAAAAGTGTTGAAAACTCCCCAACACCTCATAATAGTCAGATCTCTCACTTCTTATGACCCTCAATCATTTCACCATACAACACCATAGACTTGTACTTTAATCAATCCATTTATTCAGATCTTACAGAATCTTGTGTCCATCAGGCATGTCCTGACATCTTTGTGCTTTACTTGCATAACAAGGTTGGATGGAAACCTGGCTAGTGATGCTAATATACATTATTACATTCAGTAATAAGCAACAGTCTGTATGAAATTACACCCTGTTCCCGTAGTACACTAGGGAGTAGAGTTCCATTTCAGACACACTTCAGAGACACATGTTAATGTTACAGTGTTCAAAAATGTTGCCAAGTGTTACGGGGTCAAATGAACTCTGACCTTAACGGAGAAGTTGCCCTGTGTCGGTGTTGTCCCAGAGTCGTGTTCTTCAGCGGACGGAGGGATGCTGTAGAAAACAGAGGACGGAAAGACATAGGAGGGAGAGGAGCAGGAAGAGGAGGAAGAAGGGAGTGATGTGGGAGAGAGGGTGGGAGGAGGAGAGGGTTTGAGGAATTTGATTTCCGGGGCTTTGATTGCAGTGCGTCTTATCTTGAAGGTCTCTGTTTCAGGAAAGAAGGAGAGAACAGCAGACATGTTTTTTATATTTCAGCGTCTCAGCTTTTGTCCAAATCTTTCATCTCGTTTTCCAGTCATTCAATCTTACTTCTCGTCTTTAGCCCCGGAAGTCTGTGCTTTCTCTTTTTGCTCACATGAATTTTATGTTTCTGAGCAGAACTGTCCAGAACTCCAAGTGACTGAGAGAGAGAGAGAGAGAGAGAGAGAGAGAGAGAGAGAGAGAGAGAGAGAGCGAGAGAGAGAAAGAAAGAAAGAGAGAGCGAGAGAGAGAATAAGAACAAGAGAGTGAGAGTGAGAGAGAGAGAGAGAGAGAGAGAGAGAAAGAATAAGAACAAGAGAGTGTGAGAGAGAGAGAGAGAGAGAATAAGAACAAAAGAGTGAGATTTTTCAGTGAGTGTTTATATACCAGGGCTCTCCAACCCTGTTCCTGCAGTGCTACTGTCCTGTAGGTGTTCAACCCTAATCTAGAGCACCTGCTTTTAATAATTAGCTGGCTGATAAGATGAAGATGAATCAGGTTAGTTACAACTAGGGTTGGAGCAAAAAACCTACAGGGGGTTATGTCTCCAGGAACAGGGTTGGACAGAGGCCTATAGACAGAGGCCTACAACTGCACTTTAAATGACTACAATGCCCACAATCCCACCGTGTGGCTCACCTTAACACAGGAGAAGTCAAGATGGTCCTTTGATTGGTTCCTTATGGGGGACTTAGAGTCATGGATGTCCTTAGATATGGGTCTGGAGTGGTCCAACTCACTCTCCTCCGCTGCATCATTGTCCAATAGTATCTTCGGTTTGATGACAGCAATTGCATCAGCTCCAGTGTCATTGTTGTTGTCTACTTCCTGTTGTCTGTTGTCCGATTGGTTGTCCACAATCTCATTCGAACTTGATTGGCTGAAGTGAACATCCTCATATAAAGAATGGCCTATGTCCTCGTGATTATGTTGAACGTCTTTGGGGAGGCGCAACTCTTGTTCAGTCTTTAATTGGTCGCCTTCATCACCACCGTGTTGGCTAGCAGCCTCTGATTGGTAAACGGACAGTGAGGGGGCGGGACTGTCCTTAATGGACAGGAATGGTGACCACTCCTCTCCTGTTAGAATCTCGTCCACCAAGCTGATGGGACTGAAGTTGAACTTGAAAGAGCTGAAGGAGCTGTAAAATAGAGGCGGAAAAACATTGAAGTCAATGGTTTCGTCACAAAATAGCACCCTATTTCCAATATAGTGCATTACATTTGAACAGGGCACTGATCAAACGTAGTGCACTATACACCATATCCCCTATAAAGTGCACTACATTTGACCTATTAGTGCACTATATAGGGAATAGGGTGCCATTTGGGGAACAACATATATATTATGTCATCTGTCATGGGTTGATGAAACCAGTGGTCACATTTCGTTAAACAAATATATATAATAACACTTTTCACAAGTATGTAGTACATTTTCACAACTCTAGTTTGTAAAAAAAAACTCAAAACATATCATCTAATAGGCAATTATTTCAAAACTTTAACACCTTCAATTGACAAAGTACAACACACAAAATGACACAGTCACTTTTTCACCACACTTAATCAGTGTTTAATCTAGAAACACAAGTTTCACATTGTAATACATGCTCATATAAAGTAATAGCCTTTCACAATGCAGTGTTCACATTACTTTTGATATGATTCTGTTCTCATTTGTTAAAATACATTGTTCTATTACTTAATCCAACTGCTCTTAATTGATCATCACTTCAACATTTGGTAAACCTATATTCTAATTTTGAGAACTACAGAATAAAAATGTATGTTTGTAAAGTATAAACATATAAAGTATGATATACACTGAGTGTACAAAACATCAGGAGCACCTTCATAATATTGAGTTAAACCTACTTTTGACCCTCAGAACAGCCTCAATTTGTCGGGGGCATTGACTTTACAAGGTGTCGAAAGCATTCCACAGGGATGCTAACCCTTGTTGACACCAATGCTTCCCACAGTTGTGTCAAGTTGGCTGGATGTCCTTTGGTTGGTGGACCATTCTTGATACGCATGGAAAACTGTTGAGCATGAAAAACCCAGCAGCATTGCAGTTCTTGACACACTCAAACTGGAGCACCTGGCACCTACTACCATGACCCATTCCAAGGCACTTAAATCTTTTGTCTTGCCCATTCACCCTCTGAATGGCACACACACACAATCCATGTCTCATAAAAATCCTTCTTTAACCTGCCTCCCCTTCATCTACACTGATTGAAGTGGATTTAACAAGCGACATCAATAAGGGATCATAGCTTTCACCTGCTCAGTCTATGTCATGGAAAGGGATGCATAGTGTAACGTACAATTATGATGAGGACTATAATGATTTTACTCTACAGTAAGTTTAAAATATATATATCTGTCATTGACAAGAACAAAGATGTACTGTATGCATCACCTACACAGTAAGAATGGATCCAGAATAATGTTATTTTTGCAGGGGGTGGTGGGGGGGGAGGGGGAGGGGGGGGCGTTCACACTGGTCCTACAATGCTGCACATCTCATTGAGTTCCTCCTGTCAAGGAGAAGGGATCACCTATGTCGTTGTGTGGGACAATTCACCAAATACTTGTGTAAATAGCACCAAAGCGATTGGAGAAAAAAAAAAACAGAGATTGCAAAAATGCCACTTGACTGGACTAACAGCTCGGAGCACAGAATGTGCATGTGGTGACTTCAGGGCACCCAGGAAGTCATGACAGCTATGGGGAAGTTGTGTCTGAGTTACTGTAACTTCATCAACATAACACACACACAGAGACCAAAGAATGTGTGAGCTCTGCTATGGCAAGCACAATGCCTTAAGTAAAGTCAAGGATAAAGAGAGGGTGTGGTGGATGCAAACTCCCCAAGACTCCCTTTCCATCACCACTGAAAACATCTCTCTCTTCTCCTACTCTTACTCCCTCTCATTCTGTCTCTCACCTCTGAAAACGTGCACGCTGTCCCACAGGCTTCCTCTCCGTCTCAGCTTGGCTGGGCGGCTCCATCGTCGGTGGAGCAGCCTCACTACTCCTCTTCTCCTCTTCATCCTCCTCTTCCTCTATGACGGACATTTTAGTATGCAACCTGACTGAATATCGATCTTGACGAAGGTTCCCCTGTCAAACAGAGACCACAGCAAAGAATCACACCGTGGTCACCCTGAAAAAAAGAGGGTGACTTCGTTCTTAATCAATGTCAGATAGTCCGACTGGGTGTCGATCTTGGTCGAGGTTCACCTGTTATAACATGACATGGTAATATTTGATTCATCATTTAATGTCAGATAGTTCATTGTAGTAAAAGAGAGAATACAAACGCAATGTTGTCGCATTAAATGAGCAAGAAAGACTTACCAATGGCATTTCGCACTCCACCTCTTTTTCTCCGTCGTCCTCCTGAATCTCTCCATTCCGTCTCTTCTCCTCTCGACTCTGCTTCCATCTGCTCATCATCTTCTTGGCAAATTTCTTCACCTTTCCTCCCTTCATTGTCTTAATATTCGGGTGTTTCGACCCAAGCACACCCCCACCCCCACCTGTTGCAGCGTCCTGAACCACAACTTCATGTGTGCCTTCTAAATTCCTCCCCTCTTCCATCAAACCTCCCTCCTCCGTGTTACACCTAAACTCGGCAGGGGTTCTGGAGCTCTCGCTCCCATCTGCGATGTGTTCGCTAGGCTCCGGTGGTTCTCTGACTCCCTCTGTCTCTGGAGGTATAGACTGGAGGTCAGGGGGGATGTCTCTCGTTTCAGACCCAGAAGAGGCACTTCCATCTGGACTGTCCTGGGCTCTCCTCTCAGGTCCCTGGGGCAGAGATCTGTTTCTGTGTGGAGGTTTGGGTATAAGCGGCTTGGGTGTGATCGATTCCAATGGTTTGGGTACCCCCATTACCCCCATCCCCACCGGCTCAGAGGCTTTAGGGTCCTGTGTTGCCACGGACACAGTCGTCTCCAACTGCTGCACCCCCCCACCCCTCTGTGCTGTAGAGTCCAGAGTAGGATCCAGAAGGGGCTGTGAGAATCGGCGTTCTGACTTGAGGATGACAGCTGAGTACATAGACAGCCTATCCCCTGAGGATGACAGCATATCCTCCTCCTGGCCTCCAGGCCCTCTCCCATGCCCTGTAGGCCTCAGCTCACAGCCTGCGCCCTCGCCTACCACTCTCCCCAACACAGGGACACTCTGGCTAGGGTCGAGGGCTGGTGGAGGGGGCAGCGGCGGTGGCCCTGTAGGGTGTAGTGGTGGTTTAGCCTTCCTCTTGGGGGGAACGGGGGGAGGCGGTGGTCTGGCATCCAGGCCAGGGGGACAGGGTAGCAACTGCCTTCTCTCCCATCTGGGAACCACAGCAGGGGGTTCGCTGGTTTCCTCTTTCTCCTCGTCGACCAGTTTTTTCGATCCTGCATCCAAAAATAGAATGCCGGAATTCCCCTCTTCTCTCTCCTCTGAATCCCTGTCTGATGATTCCAGATCGTTGTCCCTCTCAGTCAGAACTTCCAATTGTGGATCATTATCATCATCAACATGATCACCATTATCATCATCCTCAATCACTGAAACAAGCTTCCCTTGGAATATGAGCTCTGCATTATTGTGGTCCTGAGGGGTCACATAGAATCCCCTGTCTGTTTCCACTGAGGTTCTGAGGTGTTGGGGTGTGTTAGGGTGTGTGTTACGGTGCGTGTTAGGGTGTATGTTAGGAGGTTGATCCGTGTCTTCTGCAGTGCTCAGTCTGAGCAGCATGGACTGGATCAGAGATATACTTCCAGAGTGACTGTCTGCCTCAGACATCTAGAGAGAGAGAAATACAGAGATTTTTAATGTGTCCCAAATGGCACTTTATTCCCTTTATAGTGCACTACTATTAACTAGGTCCCATTCCAGATAGAGTGCCCATAGGGCTCTGGTCAAAAAGAGGTGCACTACATAAGGAATACGGTGCTATTTTGGAGGCATACAGAGTGTTGTTTCATAACCACATCCCTACAGTAATAATACACTCAGTGTCTGTTTGTCCGTCCGTCCGTCCGTCCCTCGACCTGTCTGTCAGCCTGTCTCTGACCAGTGTGTGTCAAAGTCAGCACAGGTCATTGATGGCATGATTTCACAGAAATATTGACTTAGTTTTATCAACAGAAGCTATTCACAGTTTGGATTCACTCATATGTCCTATATGCCCCTACAGAAGCTGTACAACAACCCGTTGATGTTACTACATCCTCTCTCTCTCAGTGTAATGTTCATGCATTTCAATCACTGCAACTTTACAGTTCTTTAGAGATTTATTAGACTTAGGGTTGCAAAAATGTTGGTAAATTCCCAGGTTCTATAGAAATTCTAGTTGGAATATTCCCGGAATCAGGAGAGAATAAACAGGGAATCCGGAGATCTCCAACCAGGATTTCTGGAAAACTCCGGAACTTTGGGAAAGTTAACAGAATTTTACACCCCTAATTAGACTTAGTATATTTCTCTTACCGCTGTTCTATTCTCTTCCTCCGTGTTTTCTTCCCTTCATCCTCTTCTCCTCGAGCCCTCTTTGCATTGAAAGCTTTCCTCAGCTGCTTTCTTTTAGTCCCTCTCTCTCTCTTTCCCACATGTGTTCCTAAGAGACACAACTCTAACATGTCTGGCCTCTCTCTTCCCTCCTGCCTTCTCCCTCTGCGTGCTCGTGCATGTGTGTGTGTGTGTGTAATAATATCCTAATTGAAACTGCCAAAACCAGTCCTCCCCCATTCCGCTTGTCAGTGACTCAAAGTTTAACATGGCATGGAATGCTATATTAAAGACACAGTTTCGGTGATTGTGGCCCACCTTATCGCAGTGCGTGCATGGTTCCTCACACTCCTTAGCCAAATGTCCTGGCTTGCTACAGTTGTAACATTTAGGTCCCTCTCTGTCTTCTCTCTTCAGAGTTCTTTGTCTTTTCTCACCTCCACCCTTTTCTACCTCTATCCACTTTCTCAATAAGGTTGCTAAATCCTCTTCCTCCTTAGAAGCTCCCTTTTTCTTGGCCCCCTCCTCTCTTTTTCTAGCTTGAGCCAGCCAAATACGAGCGGTGTCGAACCCTTCTGTCCGTTGCTTCTCTACCTTGTCCCCACAAACCCTATTTATTGATTAATCATTGATTCCAGTTTTTCTATATTTAAAGGTCAGTCAAATTCATACTTCTTCCTCCACTTTAACCTGTTGGATCTCTAGGGGCGCTATTTCATTTTTGGATAAAAAACGTTCCCGTTTTAAGCGCGATATTTTGTCACGAAAAGATGCTTGACTATGCATATTCTTGACAGTTTTTGAAAGAAAACACTCTGAAATTTCAGAATCTGCAAAGATATTGTCTGTAAGTGCCCCAGAACTCATTCTACAGGCGAAACCAAGATGATGCGTCAAGCAGGAAATGAGCAGAATCTCTGAAGCTCTGTTTTCCATTGTCTCCTTATATGGCTGTGATTGCGCAAGGAATGAGCCTACACTTTCTGTCGTTTCCCCAAGGTGTTAGCAGCATTGTGACGTATTTGTAGGCATATCATTGGAAGATTGACCATAAGAGACTACATTTTCCAAGTGTCCGCCTGGTGTCCTGTGTGGAATTCGGTGCGCAAACGCCAGCTGCTTGTACTTTTCCATTTGATTGAGGGGAGAAACCATGCTTCCACGAACGATATATCATTGAAGAGATATGTGAAAAACACCTTGAGGATTGATTCTAAACAACGTTTGCCATGTTTTCAGTCGATATTATGGAGTTAATTTGGAAAAAAGTTCGCGTTTTGAGGACTGAATTTTCGTTTTTTTTTTGGTAGTGATGTAGAAAACGGAGCTATTTCGAATTCACAAATAATCTTTTTTGGAAAAACTGAGCATCTGCTATCTAACTGAGAGTCTCCTCATTGAAAACATCCGAAGTTCTTCAAAGGTAAATGATTTTATTTGAAGGCTTTTATGTTTTTGTTGAAATCTTGCGTGCTGGATGCTAACGCTAATGCTAACGCTAAATGCTACGCTAGCTAGCCACTTTTACACAAATGATTGTTTTCCTATGGTTGAGAAACATATTTTGAAAATATGAGATGACAGTGTTGTTTACAAAAGGCTAAGCTTGAGAGATGGCATATTTATTTCATTTCATTTGCGATATTCATGAATAGTTAACGTTGCGTTATGGTAATGAGCTTAGGTCTGTAAATAGAATCCCGGATCCGGGTTTGGTCGACGCAACAGGTTAAACAGAAATAGACATTTATTTGATCCGTTAACTGCATATACCGCTCATCTCCTGTTAATTCCGGAACCTCCTTTGAGGATTTACTGCCCATTGTTAGTAAAACCTTGTAGTTACTATGCTTATTCTCATAATCTATGTGTATGTATTTCTATGATCTATGTATGTGCTCTTTTCCCGTTATCCAATTACTATAGTTGCTCTCCTGCCTGACTATGTGTGTGTCTCTATAATCTCTTACTCAATTGCCCTTGACCTTTTCTAATGTGTATATCTCCTTTCCGTTAGTTTACATAGGTAGTGTCCACTGATAGTCTTGGTGGTAGCCACTGATACCTCGTGTCATCACGGACCTGGTTTACATTGGTACTGCAGATACCACGTGTCATTACAGACCTTCTTCTGTTGCCTTGGTGGCTCTACACCCAATTCCTATTTTCCAATTGCCTAGAATACTACCTATATCAGGGTTCTCTACACAAAATTCTAAAAATAGGTCACCAGGTAAGAATGCCCTGTGGGAATTTTAAAATCAACACCTAAACTGCACACAAATATATTTCGTCAATTTCCCAAATTCGTGAATAAAGATTTACTGACTTTCGTCACGTAGACTGGGAAAAGCAATGTAGGTTAGGTCTCGTCACCACCTGTCGTGTACCAGTTCACCACTGGCCTGAAATAAACCCTCAATTCAGAGGTCAGGTCTTTGTCTTAAGGATCCTGGATCCGCCCGTGCACGGTTTTCAGCAGTTCCTTGGGACGGCAGAGGCAGATATTGAGATCCGGCTCGAAGGACCAAATTGTTACGAGAATTATGTTCTCAATGTTCATAAACCACTTCAATTAAACTACTCAGTCTGCCACCCCAGAATTTGTACGTTTCTGGTTGAATGAAACAGACGGAGGCCCAGCTACGATAGTCAACATTTGTATTCATGAGAGGGCTTGTCCGTTGTACAAAACCATTAATTTTATACTCGCTCCTTACGCAGTTACATTCACACACAAACAGTAGGTATCCTACGCACATACTGTATCACTACCCAGCCGACAAAGATTAGGGAGACCGTGGGAAGCACTCCCTGCCCTCTCCCAAATCCCTCAGAGGCCCCTAGCAAGGTCGGCACCGAATTTTGCTCAGACAGTCTGTGTTTAAGATACTATAAAGATATATTGTACAGATATATAATTTTACTGACTAAACCTAAACAAAACCATCAGATAATAATTGTATGATTCTAATCAATTTCATACCGTTATAAGGTTTCAGAGTGGAATTATTTGATCCTTATCTTTCAACATTTAAATTACTTTAACACCTATAAATTCATACAGCCAGAAAGTGATCGGAGTTTGCCGTTCAATATGTGACTACAGCTGTCCTCTCCACTCAGGGGAAAGGTATAAGTCCAAGGTGAGCCATCGAGACATTACTCCATTTGAAAGACAAAAGCAATAAGGAATTTCTCTCATCTCAAATGCGGCCTACCACATTCATGCTAACCACAGCCAGCCATGGGCTGCAAGCGGTTTTATTTTATAAATACCTTTTTTTATTTATTTTATTGTACCTTTATTTAACCAGGTAGGCCAGTTGAGAACAAGTTCTCATTTGCAACTACGACCTGGCCAAGATAAAGCAAAGCAGTGCGACAAAAACAACAACACAGAGTTACACATAAACAAACGTACAGTCAATAACACAAAATAAAAGAAAATTCAAAAAATCTATGTACAGTGTGTGCAAATGTAGAAGAGTAGGGAGGTAGGCAATAAATAGGACCTAGAGGCGAAAATAATTACAATTTAGCATTAATACTGGAATACCTTAAATTTGTTTGATCCTAATTTGATTCGATTTATTTGCCCATTTAAAAACACAATACGTGGACATACACGTGGACATAACGCATTTAAAATCTTTGAGGATGACACAAAAAGTGATATACCTAATAATTCACAGTCTAAGTAGATTAATTATAAACGCAGCAAAAAAAGAAACGTCCTCTCACTGTCAACTTCATTTATTTTCAGCAAACTTAACGTGTAAATATTTGTATGAACATAACAAGAGTGAATAACTGAGACATAAACTGAACAAGTTCCACAGACATGTGACTAACAGAATAATATGTCCATGAACAAATGGGGGGTCAAAAGTAACAGTCAGTATCTGGTGTGGCCACCAGCTGCATTAAGCACTGCAGTGCATCTCCTCCTCATGGACTGCACCAGATTTGCCAGTTCTTGCTGTGAGATGTTACCCCACTCTTCCACCAAGGCACCTGCAAGTTCCCGGACATTTCTGGGGGGGAATTGCCCTAGCCCTCACCCTCTGATCCAACAGGTCCCAGACGGGCTCAATGGGATTGAGATCTGGGCTTTTCGCTGGCGACGCCAGAACACAGACATTCCTCTCTTGCAGGAAATCACACACAGAACGAGCAGTATGGATTGAGATTGAGATTGCCTGCAATGACAACAAGCTCAGTTCGATGATGCTATGACACACCGCCCCAGACCATGACGGACCCTCCACCTCCAAATTGATCCCGCTCCAGAGTACAGGCCTCGGTGTAACGCTCATTCCTTCGACTATAAGCGCGAATCCGACCATCACCCCTGGAATCAGACCATCACCCCTGAGACAAAACCGCGACTCGTCAGCGAAGAGCACTTTTTGGCAGTCCTGTCTGATCCAGCGATGGTGGGTTTGTGCCCATAGGTGACGTTGTTGCCGGTGAAGTCTGGTGAGGACCTGCCTTACAACAGGCCTACAAGCACTCAGTCCAGCCTCTCTCAGCCTATTGCGGACAGTCTGAGCACTGATGGAGAGATTGTGCGTTCCTAGTGTAACTTGGGCAGTTGTTGTTGCCATCCTCTACCTGTCCCGCAGGTTTGATGTTCGGATATACCGATCCTATGCAGGTGTTGTGACACGTGCTCTGCCACTGCGAGGACGATCAGCTGTCCATCCTGTCTCCCTGTAGCGCTGTCTTAGGCGTCTCACAGTAAGGACATTGCAATTTATTGCCCTGGCCACATCTGCAGTCCTCATGCCTCCTTGTGGCATGCCTAAGGCATGTTCACACAGATGAGCAGGGACCCTGGGCATCTTATTTTGGTGTTTTTCAGAGTCGGTAGAAAGGCCTCTTTAGTGTCCTAAGTTTTCATAACTGTGACCTTAATTGCCCACTGTCTGTAAGCTGTTATTGTCTTAATGACCGTTCCACAGGTGCATGTTCATTCATTGTTTATGGATCAATGAACAAGCATGGGAAACCGTGTTTAAACCCTTTACAATGAAGATCTGTGAAGTTATTTGTATTTTTACGAATTATCTTTGAAAGACAGGGTCCTGAAAAAGGGACCTCCTTTTCCGCAGCAACCAGTGATCCAGGTCAACAGCATCAATATCACAGTATAAACTTTACGTCCGTCCCCTCGCCCCGACCTGGGCGCGAACCAGGAACGCTCTGCACACGTCAACAGTCATCCTCGAAGCATCGTTACCCATCGCTGCACAAAAGCCGCGGCTCTTGCAGAGCAAGGGGAACCACTACTTCAAGGTCTCAGAGCAAGTGACGTCACCGATTGAAACGCTATCAGTGCGCACCACTGCTAACTAGCTAGCCATTTCACATCGGTTACAGCGGCACCGCTTAAACACCGCAGAAGAAGCTGAAAAGCTATCAACGGGAAGTTTTTTTCCTCCCATCCTCCATTGAGTTTTCAAACTTGTCTTTGATACTTGAAAGCAGCCAGTAGCTCTGAGGCAGTGAGGAAAATAGAGGATGGAGGGCTAAGGGTGAAGGAGCCTGAGAGGATCCCTGTGAGTAGTAAGCCAGTAAAAGTTTGTGCTTCAGTAAGGTTGGCTTCTTGGTGTTTATTGCTATGGTCATTAATTGTACTGCACAGATGGAAAGGAAATCCCAAAAGATTGAAAAGATGGAATTGGTAGTAGCAACAGCAGGGATGTTTTTGGGTCAAGAGATTTTATTGCAGAAGAACTACAGGGTGTTTTGAGAAAAGGGGTTCCAGCTTCTTAGGCTGACGGCCTGGTGTCGAACCTGTTAGGGCCAAAGTAGTGGGATGGGGTTTGTTTGTTTGTTTGGGATAAAGGTATAGATCTAGGTGAAATTTATATTTTCCCCATTTCCCTTTTCTCTTTATTTTGAACAAAATGTGCAATGCACTTTCTGAACTGTGAAAGGCAGCAATATACAACTAAGTGTCTAGTCTGCCGGAAAACCACATGAAGAAGAAGTAGCCAGTAGCTTTTAGATAGAATACGCCACAGGCTTTTGGAGGTAAAGAACAGTTTAATTGTCTGTATTTATCACCACCTGACGTTTTGAAATACAGAACAACAATACACTAGCTGCACACATTCAATATACAGTGCCTTCAGAAAGTATTCGTACCCCTTTACTTATTCCACATTTACAGCTTGAATTCAAAATGGATTTTAAAAAAAAATCTTTTTCTCACCCATCTACACACAATACCGCATAATGACAAAACATGTTTTCAGAAATGTTTGGTAAATGTATTGAAAATGAAATACAGAAATATCTCGTTTACATAAGTATTCACACCCTTGAGTCAATACTTTGTAGAAGCACTTTTGGCTTCTGGAGTCTTTTGGAGTCTTTCTAGGTATGTCTCTAAGAGCTTTCCACACCTGGATTGTACAATATTTGCCCATTATTATTTTCAAAATTCAGCCACTCAGGAACATTCACTGTCTTCTTGGTAAGCAACTCTGTGTAGATTTGGCCTTGTGTTTAGGTTAGTGTCCTACTGAAAGGTGATTTCATCCCCCAGTGTCTGGTGGAAAGCAGACTGAGCCGGGTTTTCCTGTGCTTAGCTCCACTCCGTTTCTTTTTTTATCCTGAAAAACTTCCCAGTCCTTAATGTTCGCATTATACAGCCACCCATCCACCCAGACCAACCACCCTACTTTAGTTTTTGCCTTAAGTAGCTATATGTCTTATGTAACCATACATAACAAATCATACTAATTTGAGTGTCACGGATTTACCTTCACTATGTTACGTCTAGTCTGTGAGACCAGGCTGTGCAAATAGGATGCATGTTCTGAAATATTTGTATTCTGTATAGGCTTCCTTCTTTTCACTTCGTCAATTGGGTTAGTGTTGTGGAGTAACTACAATGTTGTTGATCCATCCTCAGTTTTCTTCTATCACAGCCATTAAACTCTAACTATTTTAAAGTCACCATTGGCCTCATGGTGAAATCCTTGAGCAGTTTCTTTCCTCTCTGGCAACTCAAATCAAATCTTATTGGTCACATACACATGTTTAGCAGATGTTATTGCGATGGAGCGAAATGCTTGTGTTTCTAGCTCTGACAGTGGCGCTGTTGCACCTTCTTCACAGCACCGTCTGTGTGGGTGGACCACCTTCCCCAGTCCTGAGTTAGGAAGGACACCTGTATCTTTGTAGTGACTGGGTGTATTGACACACAATTCAAAGTGTAATGAAAAACTTCACCATGCTCAAATGGAGGCTGTAACACAACAAAATGTGGAAAAAGTCAAGAGGTGTGGATATTTTCTGAAGGGACTGTAAATAGATGGAGCACCAATTCGCTAGCCTGGATTTTGGATAATGCATAGTGGGTCATTCAATGGAGTCAATAGACTTAATTTGAAGTGTTCAAATATGGAACCAAAGCATTTGAACATGTTTTGTTCTCATCTGTTCATCCACCAGATTGGAATGCAAAGTTTGTTTGCTCAAGTAAGTAATGTTACAGCTTTCTTCATTTGTGTGTAGTTTTACTTGTGTAATGCATTAACATAAAACACGACAATATCGCAAGCTAGATAGCTAGCCTAGCTAGTTAACAATACTTGGTTAACATGCTAATGTTAGATGGCTTGCTAATGTTAGCTGCTTAGCTAGCTTGAAACATGAACTTGGCAGTTGCTAGCAAGCTAAATTATGGGGAAAATGTTATTAAGTTGGCTAGTTTGCTATCCGATTGTGTCCTTGCTAGCAATCTTGCTAACAACATTGACTAACGTTATATGCACATTCAGAGAGAGACACTACAACTGGCCAACGGTGCCAAGTTTGGGCCGCAGACATGAAGGTAAGAACATAACTGTTACCAATTGAAATGTTTTTATAGACTGTCACAATAAATGTATATATAAAAAATATAGGGGGTGGGGGAGGGAAATATGTTAACATAGTATGTCATTTCTAATACTTTGTATCTTAGGTGTCTGGCTGTAATACCAAGGGCCTGAAGTCGAAAGTGTGGCAGATGCTACCTTGCCACGGATGAGGGTCCAGATTCAGGTCACCCGTTACCTGAAAGGGGCCTCCGATTGTGAATGTAGGATCTGACGGCACACAGGAGAGAGGAATCTACTGTAGTGAGAGTCAAGTTTCGGACCACCTGTTTCAAAGCCAGCCTCTGCCACAAATAACCACAATACTGTTCCAACAGTTGAACCCTGGGCTGACTTTTGCAACATACCCCACCCACTCTTACCATTTACTTTAATATTCTGTACACACTGAAATTACTTTATAGTGTACAGTATCATAGTATAGTACCCTCAAACACAAATGTCCCACTACACCTGATTTCCCACTAATGCTGATTTATAGGCCTAGCCCACTTCTAGGATAAAGAACAAAACTGTTACTGTCATTCACCAGTGTAAAAAAAAACATTTCTGGGGTTAATTGAAATTGACAAAAAAAAAATGTATACAAATATACTTAATCAAAATTAATTCAAGTAGTTTCAGTGATTTGTTCATTTAATTTTACCCCAACATTTTAGAATAAATCCAATTTAATATGTTGCTCAAAATGTATGTATCTTTATTAGGATAACCAAAGAGAGACTAAATGTAGTGATTTAATTTACTCAATTGTAATCATATTTCTAAAAAACATCATTTAAGTTCTTGCAACAACTTGCCAAGTGACTCCATTTTTCCAGGATTGTGGGTAATTCAAAAATGTTTTACTTTATGATTATTTACATTTTAGTCATTTAGCAGACACTGTTATCCAGAGCAGCTTACAGTTAGTGCATTTATCTCAGGCATAGTAAGTACATTTTCCTCAATTAAGTAGTTATCAGCAGTCAAGTGCGAGTGTTAATTCGATAAAAGGCTAGGGGTGGGGGTGGAGGGGTGCTGTGGGATTATTTAAGATACTCTTTGAAGAGGTAGGGTCTCAGACGTTTTTCGGAAGATGGGCAGGAACTCTGCTGTCCTAGCGTCAGGGTGAAGCTTGTTCCACCATTGGGGTGCTAGGACAGAGAAGAGCTTTGACTGGACTGAGTGGGAGCTGCCCTCCCGTAGAGGAGGGAGGACCAAGAGACCAGAGGTGTCAGAACGGAGTGCTCGGGTTGGGGAGTAGGGTTTGAGCATAGCCTGGAGGTTGGGAGGGACAGTTCCCCTTGCTGCTCTGTAGGCAAGCACCGTGGTCTTGTAGTGGATGCAAGCTTCGACTGGAAGCCAGTGGAGTGTGCGGAGGAGTGGGGCGACATGGGAGAACTTGGGATGATTGAACACCAATCGGGCTGCTGCGTTCTGCATCAGTTGCAGGGTTTTAATGGCACAAGTGGGGAGCCCAGCCAACAGCAAGTCGAGAGAGATGTCTGGAAGCCCCCGCTTCCTGTGTGAGGTAAGGTTGCACTCTGTGGATGTTGTAGAGCGTGAACCTGCAGGAGCGAGTCACTGCTTTGTTTGCAGAGAACGACAGAGTGCTTTCCAGGATCAAGCCAAGGTTCTTTGCACTCTGGGAGGGGGACACAGTGGAGTTGTCAACCATGATGGAGAAGTCTTGGAGCGGGCAGGCCTTCCATGGGAGGAAGAGCTGCTCCGTCTTGTTGAGGTTGAGCTTGAGGTAGTGGGCCAACATCCAAGCTGAGGTGTCTGCCAGGCATGCAGAGATGCGTGTCAGCACCTGGGTGTCAGAAGGGGGTAAAGAAAAGTAATTGAGAGTCGTCCACATAGCAATGATAAGTCAAGACCATGTGAGGATATGACGGAGCCGAGTGACTTGGTGTACAGAGAGAAAAGGAGAGGGCCTAGAACCGAGCCCTGGGGGACACCAGTAGTGAGAGCAGGAGAGGAGGGTCTAATGATTCACCGTGTCAAAGGCAGCAGATAGATCTAAGAGGATGAGAACAGAGGAGAGATAGTCAGCTTTGGCAGTTTGGAGAGCCTCCATGATGCAGAGGAGAACGATCTCAGGTGAGTGACCTATCTTGAAGCCTGACTGGTTAGGGTCAAGAAAATCATCTGAGAGAGATAATAAGAGAGTTGGTCATAGACAGCATGCTCAAGTGTTTTGAAAATAAAAGAAAGAAGGGATACCAGCCTATAGTTTTTGACGTCAGAGTGGTTGAGTGTTGGTTTCTTGAGGAGGGGAGCGACTCTGGCCATCTTGAAGTCAGTGGTCAGGGATTTGTTGATGAGGGAAGTGAGGAATGGAAGGTTTCCAGAGAAGGTCTGGAGATGGGGTCGAGCGGGTAGGTACTCGGGCAACCGGACATGACCCATCGCAGGATTTCATCTGGAATGCATGTTTGAAGAAAGAAAGTATATTTCTATATCAGTATTAAGCAGCTTGTTATGCCATGCGGTGTAATGGATCTTGATGAATGGATATCAAAACTGTCAATAATAAAGCTGTATACAAACATGGTCTCTTTCTTGCTTTCTTGAGTAAGGCAGCTCCAAAAGGCAGGTGTTTCAGTCTAGCTCAGTGCTTTCTGTGGTGGAGGGGCAGCCAGCGGAAACTAGGAAGCTGAAATATTTGGCATGGGCCCTCAGATCCTAAAAAAGTTCTACAGCTGCACCATCGAGAGCATCTTGACTGGCTGTATCAACACTTGGTATGGCAACTGCTTGGCATCCAATGCAAGGCGCTACAGAGTGTAGTGCGTACAGCCCAGTACATCACTGGGGCTGAGCTCCCTGCTATCCAGGAACTCTATACCATGTGGTGTCTAAAAGGAAGGCTCCATCATTTACGGTGGTACAGCCTCTGCAGAAGTCAGGGCATTCATACTTCTTGTGCTTCACGGTGCAGTGCAGAGCTGTTGTGAAGGAAGTGAGTTTGTGTTTATACAGGACTTCCCGCCCCCACCTACCGTCAACCAATCATGTCAATACGGAGCCATCCGTTACAGAATTTGGGAGGCGCACAGTGATGCGGTACAGAGCTCAATTTGGCCGCTGTGTGCCTCCGGAGGCTACGCAATTGTGTCACACGGAATCATACGGAATCTACAACCACATTTTCAGATCAAGCAGAAGTTGGCTCCTACACTGACGCCACACACACACTTTCACACTCACCCCCTACGTTGCTGCTACTGTCTATTATATATATCCTGTTGCCTAGTCATTTTACCCCTACCTATTTGTACAGTAAATAGCTACTTCAATCAACAACAAAAATGATACTTTAAAGAAAATGTTTTTATATATTTTCAAATGTTTTACTTTTATGTTTAGATCAAAATATATTCAAGTATACATGAAGGTGTCTGTAATAGAATAAACTTGGCAAAAGCAAATGTAGACATTAATAAACGCATATCAAAACTTCCTACATATTTTTCTTAAACGTGGGGGAGTGCCAAGATGGAGGCACGGGGTCTTCAAAACAGTGCCCATTAGTCATCTAGTGTATAAATCATTGGCGCCATCATGTGATTCCAATCCCGGAAAAACAACATAAAAAGTTTGTGTCGCAACTTGCTCTGTCAAAACGTTTCATTTTCCATTCTTTCTAAAACAATTGTTGTACGAATGCGTTGGACTATATGATATAATAATGAAGTCTGCATTGTTACATGTTTTAGTGCCCTTTTGTGTTTGTGTCGTTTTGGCGAACACTGGTCTATTCAACAGCGTTTTAGTCGACATGAGCTATGATCACTACGCCGAGAAGACAGTTGACTACCTACCCTGTTACCTGGCAATGCCATTCAACTCCTTGGTCAATTTGGGATACATTTTCATGGGCATCTACTGGCTACTTCAACGGACGGGCGGTAAAAGAGACACTAGGGCGGATTACGTCAAAGACATGTTCGCACTCATGGCCATTGCCTACGCACCTGTGCAGTGGGTGCGCCTCGCGACTCTCCTTCGTGCGCCCTCTGTTTTGGACCAGTGGTTCACGCTTCCCATCTTCGCGTGGGTGCTGGTGTGGTGCGATTTTATCGAGCACGGTTGGCGGCCACGGTACATGTTAACGGTTGAGTTATGCTCCATTCTCAGCTATGGTCTTTCGCTGGTGCACGACCAAGGGTTCGAAGTGGCCCTCGGATGTCATGTGGCATTCGCGGTCATCAAAGGTGTAGGGGTAAACCGTAACCATGGGGACTGCCACTCCCGGAGATACCTGGTTCTTGCGGTACTGTCCTGCAGTGGTTTCGTGTTGCTGAAACTGTTGGATCACACCCTGGCCCGGTACCGACCGTTCCAACATCTCACTGGACACTTCTGGTCCAAAGTGTGTGACATTCTGCAGTTCCACTACACTTTCTGCTTTCTCACGCGCTTCACCAAAACGGACTGAATAAGTATGTCCATGGATGATCAATGGCAATAGATCTGAGTCTGTCTGCAACTAATGTGTGTTAATTCATTCAATTGTCTTCATGGACTTAAGGGAGCAGAAATTGTGTAGAAGAAACATAACCCACTTCAAGGACAAATGACAAAACTGTGTCGGTCATTCACTGAAGTTATATTCTAGATAGTAGGTCAATCACACCTAATTCAGATTTGAAAAGAAATGTAGGTACAGGTAGGCTGGTTTGATAAAATGCTGAGGGGAAAAGGCAGCAAGAACTGAGTCAGCCAATGATTTAAGACTGATGAAGATATATATTTGTTTTTTCTTTGTAATTTTAACCAATGCACGACATCGCGTTCGTTAACATCTAATCTCCTAAGAGATCAACATCAGTGCAACATATATTTCCAACAAATGTGTAAATATGTCAAAACAATCATTGTCACAATATCTCATTGGAGGAATTAAAACTGTTTTATGAGAAATCTTTTAGCCACCAACTTTACATAATTTATTTTGTGGTCAATCTTTACAATTCCAACTTTGTCATGCTTGTCAGCACAGGCTCAGAGAATAATAACTTCCTACTGGTCCAGAACAGAGCAAGTCCCGCCTCCCGGAAGTCCTGATTGGCACAGTAGATAATGGGGTTCAACCCGCAGTCTAGGTAGGACATCACTGATGACAGGGTTCTCAGCCAATCAGGTGCAGGGGATAGGTCCAGTCTACCCAGGAGAATCAGCTGTGGGGAAGTGAGGGTAAAAAATAACCATTGGCTTCAGGGAGGAGAATGGCAAAATTAATCTGAAGAGAGTGTGTGTCTGTGTCACCTCAGACACAGCGAAGGGAGTGTAGCAGAACAGGTAGAAGGCCACAATCAGAGGAGTGACAGAGGAGAGGTCATCTGGGTCACTATGAAGGAGAGAGGGAAAGAGAGCCGTTACTGAGGAAGGTACTAATCTGGGTGCCTCTCATTCTATGTGAGGTTGCTTTCTCTATTCATCGCCTTTCCATCATCTGCACTGATCTGTAATTTTCGAGTATATGTGAATGGAACCTCCATTTCTAGCTTGAATAAGATACTTTGGTAAAGCAAGAATGGTGTGCATGCATCAGGAAATTGATGTGCAGTTATTTCACATCAATGCAGATGATGTAAACGAGACGAGGGGGAGGTGACCATTTCAGACTATTACAATGCACCCAAATGCTCACAAATCACAACACATACCTGTCGCAGTTCCTCTTGCAGCCAGCAGCGGTGAAGAGAGAGCAGAAGAGGATGAGGATGAAGGGGAGGAAGATGCAGATGAAGAAAACACAGAGGATATAGACTAGCATGTCAGAGTAACTGCTCTCCCAGAACACTGCACACAGCATCTCTGAAGGGTCGTACCTGAGAGTTAGAGAGAGACAGAGAGTTCAGAGGCAGGGACGGACCGGATCAAATTCGGCCTGGACATTTCTAACAGACCTGCCTATTTTTTTCCTTGAGGGCCTGACACCAGCCCATTTTTCCCTTGGGCCCCCATTATTGGCCAAATAATTATAATTCTGTGCAAAACCCCTCATTTAGATTGGCTAACTGGGCTAAAGATAGACCAGAGTACATTGATGGAAGAGAAGATAAATTAACAATGACCTAGTCTTCCTCACTGTATGTCTAGTATGACCCAAAAACTACAAGACACCACAACCCTCCCTCACCTGATCCAGTTGTAGACCACAGGGATGCTCCCAAACACCACCCCTGTCAACCAGGAAGCCAGGCAAGCCAGAGCCACGACAACAGAGGCGCCTCTTCCTGTGGAGGCCACGACCTTGGCTCGCTGTACGCAGAGAATCGCTGTGGAGAGTGGAGGAATTAGGTTTTTTTTTTAAAGTAGTGCACTACATAGGCAATAGAGTGCCATTTGGGACAAACATTAGATGTAAGTGGATTGAGGATTGTTGAATTGGATGTAAAATCTGCATGTGTGAGGAGAGGAGTGGGTGTTTATAAGTGAATAGTGAGAATGATGAGAATGGAAAGTGTGTGTGTAGAGAAGTTGGTTAGCGCATTACGTGGTCATCAAAGTCAGTCCCGTAACACTATTGTTTCTCCAAGTGAAATGTGGATTCAAAACGCCTACAACCTAGGCCCAGGAGAGTCTCACCTATGCTCCCAATAGAGGAAGTGATGAAGGCGAATTTGAGCAAGCTGACGACCTCGCACCATGGTGACCTCTGACCCTTAGTCAACATAGCCAATAGGGAGCCAGAGATGATGAGCAGGGAGGAGCCAAGGTCGGAGAGGGTCAGACTGACGAACGGGACCCAGTATCTACAGGGAAACTGACCCCTACACTAAGAAAGAGACGGAGAGAGAGATTATTCTATTTCAAGCTTTTTTTTATATATATATATATATGGGCTCTGCTCATTGGCATTGCTCAGTGTCTCTTCATCAGCAGATAGAGCTTGTTTGTACTGTGACATTTTGTAAAAGAGTGCCACCATCAGGCAGGCATATGTAAACTATAACGCACTCACAGAAGTAAGCTACAGTCAGAACACTGGGTTACAATGAGGATATACGAGTCCTTGGTTAGATCTCCTAACAGTATGTCAGTCAGTGTAGTCACACACACACTCAAGAGTTAATAACAGTTACCTACCATGATTTTTACCAGTAGTACCAGACAGTTCCCAATGACCCCCAGCACCATCTCCACGCTCAGAACTGCCACCAGCACTGACCTCTCAACCCTTGTCCAGGACCGCTCCAACACTACCGATGTGCTGCTGTTGGCCCAATCGTTCACTGAGCGATGGAGAAGAGAAAGAACAGTGATTATAAGTTATAAAGATATAAATGAATGCAGTCAATTACTGTTGGTTAGTCAAATTATACAATCTTGAAAGCCTCACAATGTGTAGAAAATCATTGCTATTATAGAATAATTAATGTAATTGTAATACAGTACCGTACTTACTTTTAAGACGGCTGGTTAGAGTCCACAACCATGAGGAGATAGAGGGAATTATGGATGGGAGAGTGAAGATTACACAAAGTGAGACCGTCATCAAAAACAATCTCCAATTAAAACTATCCTGCTTCATTAGCCACTGGCAAATCCCTTATTAAGCATTGTGTGAGTGTGTGTGTGTGTGTGTGTGTGTGTTTCTTTATTTTTCTTTATTTATTTTACCTTTATTTAACTAGGCAAGTCAGTTAAGAACAAATTCTTATTTTCAATGACGGCCTAGGAACAGTGAGTTAACTGCCTGTTCAGGGGCAGAACGACAGATTTGTTCCTTGTCAGCTCGGGGATTCGAGCTGTGTGTGTGTGTGTGTGCGTGTGTAAAATATCACTACTAAATACTGAATGAAGCACAATCAATTCAAAACAACAACAATACATTTAATAATTTTACGTAGCACTGTATTTTAGGACAGAAAATCATATTTTCAAACTTTTGACCTTACCACCTGTGCCACAACAAAAATGGCGACTTTTTGACGTCCAACGCGACATATCTGTCATAACGTTCTTTGACTTCCTGCCCACGCAAATTGCACTTCTCAAATCGTCCGCTGTTCTGGTTTAGAAGGCCAAATAGCGACACGTCGGTGAGTTTTACGTTATTTTATCAACTACATACTTATTTGCAATGGTTTTAAAGATATTTTACAACACATAATATCTTTGTTGATATTTCTACTGCCTGTTGGTACTTGTATGACCGCTGCTTTTACAGCTAAAGCTACATAACGTCAGTCATTGGAAAAGTCCTTGAGGATTTTATGGCTAACCAGTTGTTGCTAGCCGGCTCGCCAATGCTTGTTAGTACCTATCTAACAATATGCATTTGTCATAGCGTAAAGCGTTTTGGTAGTAATACATTTTGCTACAATATATCATGTCACGCAGTAAAAATAGCGTTGAACAGGGCCTGGGTCACCTGGGTAGACGGTTGGCTTTTGTTTTCTGGGAAAACATTTGTCTTGCTAGAACACTCATGCCCTCAACTAGCAAGCTAACGTACTAACTAACCTATGCTGTTAACATATATTCATTTTAGTGTAGTAACTTCTTCTCTCTGTCGTCACAAGGACCAGCAGAGCGCTTGACATAAGGGTCATAATAACAAATACTGTATACCAAACAAAGTTAAGGAAGTGCACTTCTACATTTTACATAAGATATATCCATGTAATTCTATGATATCCAAATGTGTGGCTACTGATATCTGCCTTTTCTGTGAAAAAGGTGAGAATCTGTCTCACTTTTGGGGAAACCTTGCTAAATACTTATTTACCATTATGAACACTGCCTATGTTTTTGACATGAAAGATATGTTTTACTATTGCAATGATAAGACCACTGAAATTATTGTTAATTGTTTTTCAATTCTTGTCAAATACTTCCTACACAAACAAATATTCTATACCAAAATTACACATTTTTCTGATTGAATTTAATTATCTTATTAAAACATTAACCCTAGTGAATAACAACAAGAATAACATCTTCCTGAATCTTTATAATAATATTTTTTCAGAGTAAATAAAATAGCACTAAAATGGTTTATTTTTTGTATTATTTTGATGATATTTTTTGTATGTTTGAGTATTTTCTTGTTAATACCTGTGTTTTGTTTTGTTAGACATGTTTGATGTAGCAATGTAAGTGGATTTTTGTATTATGAATACATTTTTTTAAATTAAAAAGTAAAGGGTCATAATGATCACACACAAACGATTTTAGTAACAAGAACACATACTAACCTCTTAGCTATGGAACTTAGTTAGCTATCTACCTATGGTTTGTTTGTTGACAAACAGACAAGTTATTTGGATGATAACATAAGGCACATCTTTACATTATGTCATGACAAACAAAGTAAGACCAATACAGGTTTTCTGAATGTGTGCAATGTATGATCTGGCTACAGGTTTCAATAGGTCAGTGACTTTTTAAAACATTTTTATTTAAAAATGATATGCCAATTTATATGCACATACCCTGTATTGCACTTGTGTGTCACATGATTAATAATTACTTGTTTCTGTTTTTCTTTCTCTACCTCTTCCTGTGTTGTTGACGTGTTCCAGACATGTCTGCGGCGTTGCGTGTACTATATTCCGTGTCCCGGCCAGGTAAGACCTCACCTGAGGGAGGGATGGATATTGATGGTGTGGTGCACTGCTTTGGTGATAGAAAAGTCACTCTGGTCATCAACAGTTCAAGAGGAAATTTAGGCAATACTTAGTTATTTGGGGTAAACAGTGGATACAGATACCCAAAACATCTCAACTATCTATGAAGATACTGATTGTAGGTCGCTCTGGATAAGAGTGTGTGCTAAATGCTCTCAATGTAATAATTTAAGACGAGTCAATGCTGTTAGCTGTCATTGAAGTCTACTTGCTAATTGTTGACCTCTTGTGGTGAAAACACTTCCCCGGTAGCTCCATTCCATCCTCTGCCTTTTAGGTCATAATTTGACTCCTCCCCCCCCCCCCCCCACAGGCGCCTTTGCGGCTGGACACAATCTGGTGCGTCCAATCAGTCTGTCGGCCCAGAGAGAGGGATTCAGTAAGTACGATCTCTTACCCCGGCTCTCAAGGTGCGTTGGTTTTGCATCACTGGGTGGGCGGCATTCCATTAGTCCTAAAGGGAAATCCCCACCCATCTGGGGCATCTGGGAATTCAAAACGAGCACACCCAGTGTCTCTCATATACACCTGACCACTGTGATCCCCACACAGCTGCACTTTGTTTGCCTTTGATTAGTATGAATGTTCAGACACTCACTCAACATTAATCTCCCTGTCTTTGTCTCTCTACCTCCCTCTCTTACCCCTCCCTCTCGCCTTCTCTCTTCCTCTCTCTGTAGAGTATGTGAATGCTCAGGATCTGCCCACAGACATGAAGTCCATAACAGACCGAGCCGCTCAGACTCTGCTGTGGACAGAGCTCTTCAGAGGTCAGTTTTACTCCTGACTCTTCGTGACACCAACCCCCATGTCTGAAACGGTGCTGTATTCCCTATATAGTCCACTACTTTTGACCAGGGACAGCAGGGTGTCATTTCAGACACAGCCACTGAATAACCTGGTCCCAGGTTTTTTTGTTGCTATTTTGCAAACTCCTGTGACACATTTCATAGGGGTTGACAAGAGGGCACCAAAAGATCAGGGATCAGCCTTTCAATGACTGATAAAGGCTACATACTGACAAAGTAGAGTTTACCTTAAATCTGTACTGTGCCATTTTGGATGCAGCCGGTGTAGTGTATAACATCACTTCCTGCTTCTTGCTCCCACAGGATTGGGCATGACCATGAGCTACCTATTCAGAGAGCCGGCCACCATAAACTACCCGTTTGAGAAGGGGCCCCTGTCGCCCCGTTTCCGCGGTGAGCATGCCCTGCGCAGGTACCCCTCTGGAGAGGAGCGCTGCATCGCCTGCAAGCTGTGTGAAGCCATCTGCCCTGCCCAGGTACATAGAAACACACCTGTGACCTGTTGCACCAGTTGGGTGTAAAAACGTGGTCATAAATGCTAGGTCAGGTGTAGCTACGTCAGACTTCGATCAGAATTCACACCTGTTTGCACCAATCCTAAATAAGACTTGTCGTAGCTTAGTCCAGTGTAAGCATGAGATTTAATGCTTCATAATTATGGTTGCTAGGCTGCGCCCGTTACTAGGCTGTTGCCATCCTCGTGGCAGTTCTAAACTTTGCAAGGCATGTCACTTCCATAGAGAGAACAGTCCATCCCTTTGCATAGCCCACCACTATGCATGAACCTTTTCTTAACCACAACTAGATGGATCCATAAAGAGTTACTGTGGGAATTAATATGATATCTTTTAACTTCTATTTAAATCGGGAGCCCATTGAGACAAGGGTCTCATTTTCAATAGTGCCCTGAGGACAACATATTCAACTCCAACATTCCCCCATAAAGTGTGTGTATATCACATGGATTATTTATTTATTTTACATTTAACCTTTATTTAATAGGCAAGTCAGTTAAGAACAAATACTTATTTTACAATGATGGCCCACCGGGGAACAGTGGGTTAACTGCCTTGTTCAAAGGCAGAACAACAGGTTTTTACCTTGTCAGCTCTGGGTTTTGATCCAACAACCTTTCGGTTACTGGCACAACGCTCTAACCACTAGGCTAACTGTCAGAATCGTGTAGTAACCAAAAACTTATGATGAAAATATCTAAATATATTTTAGGTTCTTCAAAGTAGCCACCAATTGCCTTTATGACAGCTTTGCACACTCTTGGCATTCTCTCAACCAGCTTCACCTGGAATGCTTTTCCAACAGTCTGGAAGGAGTTTCCCCATATACTGAGTACTTGTTGGCTGCTTTTCCTTCACTCTGCGATCCAACTCTTCCCAAACATCTTAATTGGGTTGAGGTTGGGTGATTGTGGAGGCCAGGTAATCTGATGCAGCACTCTCACTCTCCTTGGTCAAATACTGCTTACACAGCCTGGAAGTGTTGGGTCATTGTCTTGTTGGAAAAACAAATGATAGTCCCACTAAGGGCAAACCAGATGGGATGGCGTATCGCTGCAGAATGCTGTGGTAGCCATACTGGTTAAGTATGCATTGAATTCTAAATAAATCAGTATCACCAGCAAAGCACCCTCACACCTCCTCCTCCATGCTTCACAGTGGGTACCACTTATAGGGTCATCATCCGTTCACCTATTCTGCATCTCACAAAGACATGGCGGTTGGAACCAAAAATCGAACATTTGGACTGATTAGACCAAAGGACAGATTTCCACCAATCTAATGTCCATTGCTTGTGTTTCTTGGTCCAAGCAAGTCTCTTCTTATTATTGGTGTCCTTTAGTAGTGGTTTCTTTTCAGCAATTTTGTGACTGCACTTGAAGAAACTTTAAACGTACTTGAACTTTTCCATATTGACTGACTTTCAGGTCTTAAATGAATGATGGACTGTCATTTCTCTTTACTTTTTTAAGCTGTTCTTGCCATAATATGGACTTGGTCTTTTACCAAATAGGGCTATCTTCTGTATACCACCCCTACCTTATCACAACACAACTGATTGGCTCAAACACATTAAGGAAATAAATTCCACTAATCAGTCAGATACTTAGATGCCTGTATGCTCAGTCAGATTATATGCAACGCAGGACACGCTAGATGATAATACTAGATATTATCAACCATGTGTAGTTAACTAGTGATTTATGATTGATTGTTTTTTATAAGATACGTTTAATGCTAGCTAGCAACTTACCTTGGCTTACTGCATTCACGTAACAGGCAGTCAGTCTCCTTGTGGAGTGCAACGAGAGAGAGGCAGGTCGTTATTGCGTTGGACTAGTTAACTGTAAGGTTGCAATATTGGATCCCCCGAGCTGACAAGGTGAACATCTGTAGTCCTGCCCCTGAACAAGGCAGTTAACCCACCGTTCCTAGGCCGTCATTGAAAATAAGAATGTGTTCTTAACTGACTTGCCTAGTTAAATAAAAAAAATAAAAATTTTAAACGGCGCCCAAAAATACCAATTTCCGATTGTTATGAACTTGAAATCGGCCCTAATTAATCGGCCATTCCGATTAATCGGTCGACCTCTAGTCTAGATGACTCATCTGTTATTTACCACTGATCAGACCATTTTGATAGCATGTTATGTAGCCTATAACAAGTTGATGATTTTGCTGTTTACTCCTGACCAAAAGCCGATGACTTGTCCGATGTGATTCTGTTTCAACGAATCTCCGTCTGTATATTTGGTCTCTGGCTGGGAAAATAAGTGGAGGTGGCAGCTCATTTATTCATTAATTTAGCTCATTTATTCATGTTTCTGATCATCTATTCACTGATCAGAAACATTTTAGCATGCTATAATGTTGCCCAAATCTACAGTATTATTTTGCTAATGACTCGTGCATAGGCAACTCCAAAAGTCAGCGGAGGTTGTGAAATACGAACGCGAGATTCACATGCCATTGAAAATGGATGACTGTTATTTCTATCGGTATTGGGAACACGGTTTGAATTGAACACCCTACGCCGCCTGCTCCCTGCTAGACCGCTCATAGAAGGCTTGCTCCCAGGTGGTGCAACGGGTATAGTTTTTTTTGGTCCGGCATTGAGCGCATTTTACGTCTGACATAGTTACGGCCCAACTGGTGCAACCGGCCCCTGTAATGTTTACACTCCTGTACTATTCGCATCTGCATATCCCTAACCCTCCCAGGGCATCAAAACACCTGCACTTTGCAACGGAAATACCTCCATGGCTGCGTCCAAAATTGGTGCACGTACATAGACCCCTGCATAGTGCACCCTATAGGCCCTGGTCAAAAGAAGTGCACCGTTTACCGTTTCCTATGTCTGCTATACCACAACACCTTCAGGCTCACTGCCCTAAACGTGATTTACCCACCCCCCATTACATAGGCCATCACCATCGAGGCAGAGCCCCGATCGGACGGCAGCAGGAGGACGACGCGCTACGACATCGACATGACCAAGTGTATTTACTGTGGCTTCTGCCAGGAGGCCTGTCCTGTTGACGCCATCGTGGAGGTGAGCTGGACCTTCTACCTCTCTACTGTGGCCGGTGTCCCAAATGGCACCCTATTCCCTACTTAGTGCGTTACATTTGACCAAAAGGAAATAGGGTGCCATTTGGCACAAAACCCTCTACCCCTCTACCAACCCCTCTTCCTCTGTAGATGTCTGGCTGTTCAGATCCCTGTGACTGAGGTTGGCGTAAAGGACCTGTAAAACTATTTGGTTTGGTGTCTCCACTCTCTTCTTCCACCCTCTCTTTCACCTCTCTCTCCCTTAGGGCCCCAACTTTGAGTTTTCCACAGAGACTCATGAGGAGCTGCTCTACAACAAAGAAAAACTGCTCAATAACGGAGACAAGTGGGAGGCTGAGATTGCTGCCAACATACAAGCTGATTACCTCTATCGATAGACTGACTGGTGCGCAGATACACACACACCCACACACCGACCGACTGACTGACCATACTCTGTTGATAACCATGAAACGCACACAGATGCAGTATGACAGACTGGCACACACATTGTATAGATAGATATTCGTCAGCCTCTTTGACACAGACACACGTCCATTCATACTGTACAGTTGATCCAGATCAATGGTTCACACCCAGATGTGTTTCCAGAGATCCAGACAGCACTGTTTATCTATACTGCATAAATATTGAATGGGACAAATAAACAGCAGGAACCCACAGCTCTCCAGAACGAGGTCTGTGTGGACCACTGTATTTATAAGCTCAGTTCACCCACAGAGAGAAGCACCCTCAGTCTCTTGTACCGGCAGCCCGACCACATATGCCTATCCTGGGGCACATTCAATAGGGATACGTTGTGGAAATTTGCAGAAAGAAATTACATGAATAGAGTTGACCTGATTCTTTATTCTACTTGTCAGAGAGGCATGTTTGTTCTACGTACCATATTTATATCTGACTGTTCCACAGTGCTGTGCCCTACTGAACACACCCCTTATGTCTTTCCTCAACAGTACTGTTTATCTGATTTGAGGTAAGATATTGCCCCTAACCACAGATCTAGGATCAGATTTAAGTAACCTTATCCATTAGGGGCAAGGAAATAAATCTGACCATGTGTTAGTTGTTAGGGACAACTACCTACTTTGTCCCAAATGGCATCTTACCTGCTATATAGTGCACTACTTTTGACCAGGGCCCATAAGATTCTGGTCAAAAGTAATGCGCTATTTAAGGAATAGGGTGCCATTTGGGATGCAAGTCCTACTGTTTTATGTTATCATTTGGTCAGAAAGCGTTACACAACCAGTTGGCACATGATACTCAGGCTCGATTATAATATCGTCAAACTAGTAGATATATTAGCCTGCTGCAAACACAAAGTTAAATGGGGGTTTGTTGTCATGAATTGTACAAAGGTTCAATACTTGTGGACAAATTATGAAGAATAAACATTGTTCTGTCCGAAGTTTTCAAATGGCGTGCAGTGTTGTCTTTTAAAGTCCCAATGTAGTCAGTGTGATTTCCTGTGTTTTTTTGTTTAAAAAAATATATATTTTCACAGTGGGGTATGAGGTATACTGTGACATTTATGATAATTCCCTTTCAGTGTAAGAGCTGTTTAATAAGACTGCCTGTTTTTCATGCGGTAAATTAGTTACATATATAGATACCATTTAGCAGGTGCTTTTATCCAAAGCGACTTATAGTCCTGTGTGTATATATATATATATATTTGATGTATTGGTAGGTCCCTGGAATCAAACCCACTACCCTGGCGGTGCAAGTGCCATGCTCTACCAACTGAGCCATACAGGACCAGTTAATAGACCAATAAGAAAGAGAGTTCCAAGCCTCTCTGCCAATAACAGCTCATATCCAGTTTCCTCCCCACTCAGACCACTCCCAGGCAATCTTCATGTTGTGGGGGTACTTTGCTTCAGGAGGGATTGGTGCACTTCACAAAATAGATGGCACCATAAGGAGGAAAATTATGGGAATATATTAAAGCGACATCAGTCAGGAAGTTAAAGCTTGGTCGCAAATGGGTCTTCCAAATGATCAATGACCCCAAGCATACTTCCAAAGTTGTGGCAAAATGGCTTAAGGACAACAAAGTCAAGGTATTGGAGTGGCCATCACAAAGCCCTGACCTCAATCCTATAGAAAATTTGTGGGCAGAGCTGAAAAAGTGTGTGCGAGCAAGGAGGCCTACAAACCTGACTCAGTTACACCAGCTCTGTCAGGAGGAATGGGCCAAAATTCACCCAACTTACTGTAGGAAACTTGTGGAAGGCTATCCAAAACGTTTGCCCATATTAAACAATTTAAAGGCATTGCTACCAGATACCAATTGAGTGTATGTAAACTTCTGACCCACTGGGAATGTGATGAAAGAAATTAAAGCAGAAATAAATTATTCTCTCTACTATTATTCTGACATTTCACATTCTTAAAATAAAGTGGTGATCCTAACTGACCTAAGACAGGGATTTTTTACTAGGATTAAATGTCAGGAATTGTCAAAAACTGAGTTTAAATGTATTTGGATAAGGTGTATGTAAACTTCCGACTTCAACTGCACATATAACTAGGAATAAAGTGACCGATAATAAACATTAGCGGCAGCATATGTGATGAGACAAAGTTAGTACAAAAAGGGTCAATGCATATAGTTAAATAGTTAACCAAATGTCTACACAGACTAACTATTTTGCAATCTTATGGCTTGGGGTAGAAGCTGTTCAGAGTCCTGTTTGTTCTAGACTTGGGACATCAGTAACGTTTGCCGTGCGGAAGCAGAGAGAACAGTCTATGATTTGTAGGGCCTTCCTCTGACACCGCCTGGTGTAAAGGTCCTGGATGGCAGGGAGCTTGGCCCCAGTGATGTACTGGGCTGTACACCCTACCTTCTGTAGTGCCTTCGAGGTCGGATGCCAAGCAATTACCCTACCAAGCGGTGATGCAGCCAGTCAAGATGCTCCGGTTGAGTTTTTACTCTGTTTGTTCAGAACCTAACCGTTTAGTATTGTGAAGTAACTACAATGATGTTTATCCATCCTCAGTTTCTTCCTATCACAGCCATTAAACTCTAACTTTTTAAAGTCACCATTGGCTTCATGGTGAAATCCCTAAGGTGGTTCATTCCTCATCGGCAAATGAGTTAGGAAGGACGCCTGTGTAGTGACTGGGTGTATTGATACACCACCAAAAGTGTAATTAACAGTACCACTTAAGTTGGTTTTTTGGGGGTGTCTATACTGTACTACTTATATTTTTGACAACTTTTACTCCACTACATTCCTAAAGAAAATTATGTAATTTTTTACTTCTTACATTTTCCCTGAAACCCAAAAGTACTCGTTACATTTTGAATGCTTAGCAGGACAGGAACATTGTCTGCTTCATGCACTTATCAAGAGAACATCCCTGGTCATCCCTACTGTCTCTGATCTAGCAGACTCACTAAACACAAATGCTTCATTTGTAAATTATGTCTTGATCTGTGTCCATGGCTATCCGTAAATTAAAAAACAAGAAAATCATGTCGTCTGGTTTGCTTAATACAAGACATTTGAAATTATTTATACTACTACTTTTGATACTTAAGTACATTTAAAACCAAATAGTTTTAGATTTATACTGGGTGACTTTCACTTTTACTTGAGTCATTTTTTTTAAAGGTATCTTTACTTTTACTCAAGTATGAAAGTTGTGTTCTTTTCCCATCACTGGTAATTAATAACTTCACCATCCTCAAAGGGATATTCAATGTCTGTTTTTATTTTCCCATCTACCAGGTAGCCTAGTGGTTACAGTGTTGGGCCAGTAAGCAAAAGGTTGCTACATCAAATCCCTGAGCTTTGCTAAACGTCCCTGAACAGTTTCCCATATAGTCAATGGGGTTTGTAAACCAACCTGGATGTAATATACACTGCTCAAAAAAATAAAGGGAACACTAAAATAACACATCCTAGATCTGAATGAATGAAATATTCTTATTAAATACTTTTTTCTTTACATAGTTGAATGTGCTGACAACAAAATCACACAAAAATGATCAATGGAAATCAAATGTATCAACCCATTGAGGTCTGGATTTGGAGTCACACTCAAAATTAAAGTGGAAAACCACACTACAGGCTGATCCAACTTTGATGTAATGTCCTTAAAACAAGTCAAAATGAGGCTCAGTAGTGTGTGTGGCCTCCACATGCCTGTATGATCTCCCTACAATGCCTGGGCATGCTCCTGATGAGGTGGCGGATGGTCTCCTGAGGGATCTCCTCCGAGACCTGGACTAAAGCATCCGCCAACTTCTGGACAGTCTGTGGTGCAACGTGGCGTTGGTGGATGGAGCGAGACATGATGTCCCAGATGTGCTCAATTGGATTCAGGTCTGGGGAACGGGCGGGCCAGTCCATAGCATCAATGCCTTTCTCTTGCAGGAACTGCTGACACACTCCAATCACATGAGGTCTAGCATTGTCTTGCATTAGGAGGAACCCAGGGCCAACCGCACCAGCATATGGTCTCACAAGGGGTCTGAGGATCTCATCTCGGTACCTAATGGCAGTCAGGCTACCTCTGGCAAGCACATGGAGGGCTGTGCGGCCCCCCAAAGAAATGCCACCCCACACCATGACTGACCCACCGCCAAACCGGTCATGCTGGAGGATGTTGCAGGCAGCAGAACGTTCTCCAGAACATTCTCCACGGCGTCTCCAGACTCTGTCACGTGCTCAGTGTGAACCTGCTTTCATCTGTGAAGAGCACAGGGCGCCAGTGGCGAATTTGCCAATCTTGGTGTTCTCTGGCAAATGCCAAACGTCCTGCACGGTGTTGGACTGTTAGCACACCCCCACCTGTGGACGTCTGGCCCTCATTACCACCCTCATGTAGTCTGTTTCTGACCGTTTGAGCAGACACATGCACATTTGTGGCCTGCTGGAGGTCATTTTGCAGGGCTCTGGCAGTGCTCCTCCTGCTCCTCCTTGCACAAAGGCGGAGGTAGCGGTCCTGCTGCTGGGTTGTTGCCCTCCTACGGCCTCCTCCACGTCTCCTGATGTACTGGCATGTCTCCTGGTAGCGCCTCCATGCTCTGGACACTACGCTGACAGACACAGCAAACCTTCTTGCCACAGCTCACATTGAGGTGCCATCCTGGATGAGCTGAAATACCTGAGCCACTTGTGTGGGTTGTAGACTCCGTCTCATGCTACCACTAGAGTGAAAGCACCGCCAGCATTCAAAACTGACCGAAACATCAGCCAGCAAGCATAGGAACTGAGAAGTGGTCTGTCGTCACCACCTGCAGAACCACTCCTTTATCGGGAGTGTCTTGCTAATTGCCTATAATTTCCACCTGTTGTCTATTCCATTTGCATGTGAAATTTATTGTCAATCAGTGTTGCTTCCTAAGTGGACAGTTTGATTTCACAGAAGTGTGATTGACTTGGAGTTACATTGTGTTGTTTAAATGTTCCCTTTATTTTTTTGAGCAGTGTAATTCTGGCCACATGTTGACTCAGTGGTGCTTCTCCGTGCAGGTCGTGGGACCAGGGAGAGAGGCACACTCTAAACAAGAATAGGTGCATCACCTGTTACTGAGCTGGCAAACATTAAGCGTGTGCCCTTGGGCCATTACTCTACTACCACATGTCTACAACACAAAATCCTTGTGTGTGCATGTGTCTCTTCACAGTCCCCGCTGTTACATAAGGTTTATTTTGATCTGTTTTTTAAATCAAATTTTACTGCTTGCGTGAGTTACTTGATGTGGAATAGAGTTCCATGTAGTCATGGCTGTACTGTGCGCCTCCCATAGTCTGTTTTGTTTAGGTTAGTGTGTAGTCATTAAAATTATATTGTGCCCATTTTTCAGATCTGCCAACCGGCTTGGCGTGTGACAGGTAACCAACCGTCTTTCCACCAAGCTGTTCCAGGCCTGGAGTGGCAGGCTGGAACTTCCAGAGTCGTGTAGACCTGAAGCAGTGTGATGTGGTCCAGGTATTTATCACACACAGGTATACACACTCACTCAATCACTCTGTTTCGTTGTATAATTATTTCAACTTAAGAAAATTGTTCCTCTCTCTTTTAGATCTGACACCCCTATTAGCTCAACCACAGTCTTCACAGCTGCAGGTGTCTGCCCCGGCATCTGCTACACCGGCCACGACACGTGATACAGGTAATTATCACATGCACGTGTGGACACACATGCACACTCACCCTCACTTGGGGCTGTATTCAATCACGTCCACTTTAGCCGACATCCACATAGCGGTTGTTTTGGCGGTGTCTGAGGTGGAACTGTGTTAGAGCTGGCAAATCCACAAGCTGCTCCTGGCATTATACTTAAAGCGGACATTGCCATTGGCTGCACGGAGTCGCATTAACAGAAATCTCATGCAGCCCTGTTTACAAGTTAGAACACAGCAATTTGAGATGCAATCTACACCTCGAATAGGCTGATAGAAATCCTCATTATTTAGTTGAATGATTTTGAATTTGAGCTGCGTTATTTCTATATAACCTACACTTTCTCGTTCGGAACTGGTAACGAGAGTAGGGCGGGTGTAGTTTTGTGACAATGATTTGACAGATCCCACGCAGTTACACGTCAGACATCCCCAAAACATCAGCTTTGCGTTAGTCGGCTACCGACGGTTAACGCTTTATCCGATTGAATCTAGGCCTTACACTCATTGTCTATTTAGTTGTATGATTATTGTTCGTTAAGAAAATTGTGCCTCTGTCTTTTAGATCTGCCCCCCCCCCTAACTTGTTTATTTTATGTATGCACCATTTTATTTGAGAAAAATATCTGCAATAAAGTACCTTCACAGTTAAAGCAATGTCTTTGGTTTATTAGATATTTCTCTGAATACAATGTGTGACCAGAAGAAAGTTGGCAGACCTGCAACCCTTGGACTGTGTGCAGGTTTTGTCATCTTGTAACGGAATTCCTCTTCTTCAGAGGAGGAGTAGCAAGGATCAGACCAATGTGCAGCGTGGTAAGTGTCCATAATGATATATTTAATAAATCAACTGAACAAAAGTACAAACAACCAAAACAGTCCCGTATGGTGAAACCACTAACACAGTATACAACCACCCACAAAACACAATAGAAAACAGGCTACCTAAATATGGCTCCCAATCAGAGACAACGACTGACACCTGTCTCTGATTGAGAACCATACTAGGCCAAACACATAGAAATATAACAACAGAACAAAACCTAGAAAAACAACAGAATGCCCACTTCAACTCACGCCCTGACCAACTAAAATAAAGACAGGTCAGAATGTGACACATCTGGGGCTTAAAAATAGAGAGATGGGGAGAGATATAGAGGGAGGGGAGGAAGAGTGCAGTTTAAAGGTTTATCATTAATAACTGACACAATTTTATAATGAATACATATTAGAATAATACATAAGAGTGACCAATAGTTACTGTACTGTGATTGTTTATTTACTCAATCAAGTAGTGCCCCAAGGAGGGATCGAACCGTATCTCAAAAGCAGCAGAAAAGGTCAAATAAGGTCACCAAAATTTCCGTTACGGCTATACACGACTGGCCATAAGGTTCAAATCTGTCTTCCCCTGAACAAGGCAGCTAACCCACTGTTCCTAGGTCGTCATTGTAAATAAGAATTTGTTCTTAACTTGTTATGGCTGTGGGCAGTATTGAGTAGCTTGGATGAATAAGGCGCCCAGAGTAAACTGTCTGCTACTCAGGCCCAGTTGCTAATATATGCATATTTGGATAGAAAACACTCCGAAGTTTCTAAAACTGTTTGAATGATGTCTGTGAGTATAACATAAATCATATGGCAGGCAAAAACCTGGGAAAAAATCCAACCAGGAAGTGGGAAATCTGAGGTTTGTAGTTTTTCAACTCATTCCCTATCGAATGCACAGTGTCTATGGGGGCAAATTGCGCTTCCTAAGGCTTCCACTAGATGTCAGTCTTTAGAACCTTGTTTGATGCTTCTACTGTGAAATGGGGGCGAATGAGACAGAGGTCTGCCAGAGAGCCACGAGCTGGCCACACGCGTTCACGTGAGAGTTAGCTTGAGTTCCATTTCTGAAGACAAAGGAATTCTCCGGTTGGAACATTATTGAAGAGTTATGTTAAAAACATCCTAAAGATTGATTCTATACATCGTTTGACATGTTTCTACGGACTGTAACGGATTTTTTTTACTTTTCGTCTGCGCGTCATGAATTTGGATTACTGGGCTAAACGCGCAAACAAAAAGGAGGTATTTGGACATAAATGGACATTATCGAACAAAACAAAAATGTATTGTGGAACTGGGATTCCTGGGAGTGCATTCTGATGAAAATCAAAGGTAAGTGAATATTTATAATGTTATTTCTGACTTCTGTTGACTACACAACATGCCGGATATCTGTTTGGGTTGTTTTGGTCTCTGAGCGCTGTACTCAGTATACATGGTGTGCTTTTTCGGTAAAGCTTTTTGAAATCTGACACAGCGGTTGCATTAAGGAGAAGCGTATCTATAATTCCGTGCATAACAGTTGTATCTTTATCAATATTTGTTATGAGTATTTCTGTAAATTGATGTGGCTCTCTGCAAAATCACTGGATGTTTTGGAACTACTGAACGTAACGCGCCAATGTATACTGAGATTGTTTGATATAAATATGAACTTTATCGAACAAAACATACATGTATTGTGTAACATGAAGTCCTATTAGTGTCATCTGATGAAGATCATCAAAGGGTAGTGATTCATTTATCTATATTTCTGCTTTTTGTGACTCCTCTCTTTGGCTGTGTTTTTCTGTGACTTGGCTCTGACCTAACATAACCGTTTGGTTTGCTTTCGTCGTAAAGCCTTTTTGAAATCTGACACTGTGGTGGGATTAACAAGAAGTGTATCTTTAAAACGGTGTAAAATACTTGTATGTTTGAGGAATTTTAATTATGGGATTTCTGTTGTTTTGAATTTGGCGCCCTGCACTTTCACTGGCTGTTGTCATATCGATCCCATAAGCGGGATCTCAGCCCAAAGATTTAACTGACTTGCCTAGTTATATTTAATACCAATAGGTGCCCTTCTTTACGAGGCATTGGAAAACCTTCCTGGCCTTTGTGGTTGAGTCTGTGTTTGAAATTCACTGCTCGACTGAGGAACCTTACAGGTAGTCATATTAAACACTATTATTGCACACAGGGTGAGTCCATGCAAATTATTATATGTGACTTGTCAAGTACATTTTTACTCCTGAACTTACTTAAGCTTGCCATAACAAATGGGTTGAATACTTATTGACTCAAGTGATTTCAGCTTTTCATTTTGTATTCATTTGTAAAAAAATAAATAATAATAATAATAAAACATCATTCCACTTAGATGCTATGGGGTATTGTGTAGCCCAGTGACACAAAATCTGAATTGAATCAATTCAAAATTCAGACTGTACCACAATTTCAAAGGGTGTGAATACTTTCTGAAGGCACTGCAGGTGGGAGGGGCTTACAGGCTGTCGCCAATTTATTCGAACGTTTGCATTGAATACATATTCGTCGAATATGCAAACGTTCTAAATGTCAACAGAATCACAGGACAAGTTAACGGTAACATAGCTACTGTTACAACGAGGAGATACGTTCTTTATTGTACAATAAAGGCTGGCTGGCTCGTGTGCGTCCACACAGACAAATCAAATAAAAGTTGTGGTAGTCACATACACGTATTTAGAAGATGTTATTGCGGGTGTAGTGAAATGCTTGTGTTGCTAGCTCCAACAGTGCAGTAGTATCTAACGACACACAAATCAAAAAGTAAAAGAATGGAATTAAGAAACAAATATTAGGCTGAGCAATGTCGGAGTGGAATTGATTAGAATGCACAGTATATACATATTAAATGAGTAGATCAGTATGTAAACATTATTAAAGGGACCAGTGTCTCCATGTCTATGTACATAGGGCAGCAGCCTCTAAGGTGCAGGGTTGACTATTTGTATTTTACCTTTATTTAACTAGGCATGTCAGTTAAGAACAACTTACAGTGCCTTGCGAAAGTATTCGGCCCCCTTGAACTTTGCAACCTTTTTCCACATTTCAGGCTTCAAACATAAAGATATAAAACCATATTTTTTTGTGAAGAATCAACAACAAGTGGGACACAATCATGAAGTGGAACGACATTTATTGGATAATTTCAAACTTTTTTAACAAATCAAAAACTGAAAAATTGGGCGTGCAAAATTATTCAGCCCCTTTACTTTCAGTGCAGCAAACTCTCTCCAGAAGTTCAGTGAGGATCTCTGAATGATCCAATGTTGACCTAAATGACTAATGATGATAAATAAAATCCACCTGTGTGTAATCAAGTCTCCGTATAAATGCACCTGCACTGTGATAGTCTCAGAGGTCCGTTAAAAGCGCAGAGAGCATCATGAAGAACAAGGAACACACCAGGCAGGTCCGAGATACTGTTGTGAAGAAGTTTAAAGCCGGATTTGGATACAAAAAGATTTCCCAAGCTTTAAACATCCCAAGGAGCACTGTGCAAGCGATAATATTGAAATGCAAGGAGTATCAGACCACTGCAAATCTACCAAGACCTGGCCGTCCCTCTAAACTTTCAGCTCATACAAGGAGAAGACTGATCAGAGATGCAGCCAAGAGGCCCATGATCACTCTGGATGAACTGCAGAGATCTACAGCTGAGGTGGGAGACTCTGTCCATAGGACAACAATCAGTCGTATATTGCACAAATCTGGCCTTTATGGAAGAGTGGCAAGAAGAAAGACATTTCTTAAAGATATCCATAAAAAGTGTTGTTTAAAGTTTGCCACAAGCCACCTGGGAGACACACCAAACATGTGGAAGAAGGTGCTCTGGTCAGATGAAACCAAAATTGAACTTTTTGGCAACAATACAAAACGTTATGTTTGGCGTAAAAGCAACACAGCTGAACACACCATCCCCACTGTCAAACATGGTGGTGGCAGCATCATGGTTTGGGCCTGCTTTTCTTCTGCAGGGACAGGGAAGATGGTTAAAATTGATGGGAAGATGGATGGAGCCAAATACAGGACCATTCTGGAAGAAAACCTGATGGAGTCTGCAAAAGACCTGAGACTGGGACGGAGATTTGTCTTCCAACAAGACAATGATCCAAAAGATAAAGCAAAATCTACAATGGAATGGTTCAAAAATAAACATATCCAGGTGTTAGAATGGCCAAGTCAAAGTCCAGACCTGAATCCAATCGAGAATCTGTGGAAAGAACTGAAAACTGCTGTTCACAAATGCTCTCCATCCAACCTCACTGAGCTCGAGCAGTTTTGCAAGGAGGAATGGGAAAAAATGTCAGTCTCTCGATGTGCAAAACTGATAGAGACATACCCCAAGCGACTTACAGCTGTAATCGCAGCAAAAGGTGGCGCTACAAAGTATTAACTTAAGGGGGCTGAATAATTTTGCACGGGTAAAGTGAGATACCCCTTGTCACTGCATACCCACATCCATCCAAAAGGTGCTCCCATGCCTTCCCCTATCCTGGAAATGTTTACACCTGTCACCTGTTACTGTAAGTCTAACACACTAAAATCCCCTTTAGCATAGTTTCTCCTATCACTATACTCTTCTCTCAGTTGACCCATATATTCATGACAAGCACTAGTATCTCCCATATCTTCTCTCTACCACATTAGGTAAGTTTGCTCCCTTCTTGTGACCACCCCAACATACAGTGCCTTGCGAAAGTATTCGGCCCCCTTGAACTTTGCGACCTTTTGCCACATTTCAGGCTTCAAACATAAAGATATAAAACTGTATTTTTTTGTGAAGAATCAACAACAAGTGGGACACAATCATGAAGTGGAACGACATTTATTGGATATTTCAAACTTTTTTAACAAATCAAAAACTGAAAAATTGGGCGTGCAAAATTATTCAGCCCCCTTAAGTTAATACTTTGTAGCGCCACCTTTTGCTGCGATTACAGCTGTAAGTCGCTTGGGGTATGTCTCTATCAGTTTTGCACATCGAGAGACTGACATTTTTTCCCATTCCTCCTTGCAAAACAGCTCGAGCTCAGTGAGGTTGGATGGAGAGCATTTGTGAACAGCAGTTTTCAGTTCTTTCCACAGATTCTCGATTGGATTCAGGTCTGGACTTTGACTTGGCCATTCTAACACCTGGATATGTTTATTTTTTAACCATTCCATTGTAGATTTTGCTTTATGTTTTGGATCATTGTCTTGTTGGAAGACAAATCTCCGTCCCAGTCTCAGGTCTTTTGCAGACTCCATCAGGTTTTCTTCCAGAATGGTCCTGTATTTGGCTCCATCCATCTTCCCATCAATTTTAACCATCTTCCCTGTCCCTGCTGAAGAAAAGCAGGCCCAAACCATGATGCTGCCACCACCATTTTTGACAGTGGGGATGGTGTGTGCAGGGTGATGAGCTGTGTTGCTTTTACGCCAAACATAACGTTTTGCATTGTTGCCAAAAAGTTCAATTTTGGTTTCATCTGACCAGAGCACCTTCTTCCACATGTTTGGTGTGTCTCCCAGGTGGCTTGTGGCAAACTTTAAACAACACTTTTTATGGATATCTTTAAGAAATGGCTTTCTTCTTGCCACTCTTCCATAAAGGCCAGATTTGTGCAATATACGACTGATTGTTGTCCTATGGACAGAGTCTCCCACCTCAGCTGTAGTTCTCTGCAGTTCATCCAGAGTGATCATGGGCCTCTTGGCTGCATCTCTGATCAGTCTTCTCCTTGTATGAGCTGAAAGTTTAGAGGGACGGCCAGGTCTTGGTAGATTTGCAGTGGTCTGATACTCCTTCCATTTCAATATTATCGCTTGCACAGTGCTCCTTGGGATGTTTAAAGCTTGGGAAATCTTTTTGTATCCAAATCCGGCTTTAAACTTCTTCACAACAGTATCTCGGACCTGCCTGGTGTGTTCCTTGTTCTTCATGATGCTCTCTGCGCTTTTAACGGACCTCTGAGACTATCACAGTGCAGGTGCATTTATACGGAGACTTGATTACACACAGGTGGATTGTATTTATCATCATTAGTCATTTAGGTCAACATTGGATCATTCAGAGATCCTCGCTGAACTTCTGGAGAGAGTTTGCTGCACTGAAAGTAAAGGGGCTGAATAATTTTGCACGCCCAATTTTTCAGTTTTTGATTTGTTAAAAAAGTTTGAAATATCCAATAAATGTCGTTCCACTTCATGATTGTGTCCCACTTGTTGTTGATTCTTCACAAAAAAATACAGTTTTATATCTTTATGTTTGAAGCCTGAAATGTGGCAAAAGGTCGCAAAGTTCAAGGGGGCCGAATACTTTCGCAAGGCACTGTACATGTGTCCCATAATCCCCAAATGTTCAACAGTCTTTCTAGCCAAGCACTTTATTATACATAAATCAAAAGCAAAACACAGTAGTCCTACCAGGAGCGGAACAATCATGGCAGACCTGGACATCATTACCTTACCCATCACGTTTCCAAATACACCATTAAACCAGTGTCCAATTTGGTCAAAGATGGGGTTGTCAGCTTTTCACAGAGCACCTCCTAACTTAGCCAGATCATTAATAATAGCTGCCATGTTGTCAGAGGAGTCAGGAAGTAACATGACACAGTAATCCTCATCGTTTATTCCAAGGGACTTGTCTTTAGCCAATATGTGCCATTTCGTCTCTGGTCACTACTGCCTTCAAATTCTGCACATTTAGTGACAACTGAGTAAAACCCTGTTTTATCAAATTAGTAAGGGCCTGCATGGAGTATGTCAAATTATGAATCCATATACCCATTACTACAACTTCCCATGCTGCTTCCTCCCCCCTCTGACCAACATCAGAATAGTATAATAGCTTTTTCTTTGTCGAGACCGAGTATGGTTCCTTTTCATAAAATGGAGTAATCTACATCCAAAATCATTCTTTCCAATTGGCACTGCCTGGGTTCCCCACCGAAATGCTGTGGAGGTGGGTTTCTGGAAAAGAATTACCCGTGTGCCAGATGTGTTCCCCCTCCCCTGTAATCCTATGTATGTCACTGCTTTCACCCATGTATTATTCTCCACATCCCCGTCCACCAAGGGAACGGGTAAGATTTGGAGAGCATGGTTGCGATTTTCTTGTTTCACCAACCATAGTGTGTGTATGATGGTTTCCTCGACATCTGATGACTCTTCGGGTTCTGTGGCTGAACCTTGTTGGTTCTTCTGTCCTTTGTCTCGGGACCTTCTTCCTCCTTCAGATGTTCTCGGGGCCCTGCTCTCCCTCCCTCCAGTCGCTCATCCATGGCTTCCACTCTGGGAGGTGCTTGCAGTGGGAGAGATGATGCCAGCCGGACCGCTCCGTTGCCCGCAGGACCGTTGGCGTTACCACGGTTACCTGGTACACACCCATCCATCGTGGTTGGTTCCATTTTCGCTTTTGGACCCCGAGTTTCACTCATTCTCCAACGTTTATGGGTAGCTGGTCAGGGTCTTCACCTGGGATTGGTTCTGCTGCTTTCCTAGTGTGGAGAAAATTTACAACAGAAGGTAGTTCCTTCATGTACTCAAGATGGTCACACTATGTCTCAGTTATGTCTATCTGTCGGTCATAGGTCTCACCCCTGGGGTGTTCATTGGCCGTCTCGCTAACATTTCAGCCATTTTTACTTTTTTTTAACTGTTTTAACTGTTTGAGCAACGCAATTGGATGTTTCCACCCGCCTGGTAAACCTGTCAGTTATCACCAGGCAGCATCTTTCTTTTGGCTCTAGCATGTCTATAAAATCCATAGCTATGTTGACAAAAGATCCTTTTGGAGTGGGGGAACTTCCCTGGTTGCAGTGGAGTTCCCTTGCCTATATTACATAACAAACGTGTCGCGCAACGATAAATGAACTGTTTAACGTGCGGATTCAAATCTTCAAACACTCTCCTCCTCCATTCTCCTCTCATATCCCCCTTTTGACGAATGGCTCACTCCATGAGCCAATCGGCAAATATTAAAGAACATTGTAGTTGGTACACAGGACATGCCATTCAAAAGATATATCAAGCCTGCTGCTGTTTCTTAAGAACAGTAGTTTCAAATGATACAAACGACTTAAAAAAAAATACAAATGCATGTGTTTGACAAAGGGAAAACAGACAATTTGGCCGCCTCATCAGCTATGCTGTTACCAATTCTAGCATTATCACACCAGCCCGTGTGTGCCTCAACCTTAACAATAGCCAATGTGTTCGGTTTTCACATAGCTTCAAACAACTGTTCAACAAAAGGTCTGTTTTTAATAGGAGTGCCAGTGGTAAACTCTCTTGCTAGTCTGAGTAGCCAGTAAAGGCCTTCCCCCAATTCACAAGCTGTGGTCAGAGCTAATAAAGCTGTCTGTTGCGCTGATAAATGGTCTGGTAGGGGCCGTATAACATCAATATCACATCTACTTCAGATAATCCTACATGCGTCTACCCTGTGCTTTGATCTATATAGGCAGAACCATCAACGAACAGCACCATGTCAGAGTCAAGCAGAGGTACATCAAACAAGTCTTTGTCCGGTACACATTCCTGGGCTATCCAGATGTCCTGTTACTGTTACTGATGATTTGCTCAGGGAAGCCCAAACAACTTGTCCAGGTTTGTCTAAACAGAAACAGGGAGCTCCAGTGTCTATTAGAAATGGTAGGTCATGTCCATTAACATTTAAGAGTAACCATTGGCTCTTCTCTTCCATCAATGAATTCATAATGGAGCAGGGGAGTCGGGCACCTTCATTGTTGATTCCAAGGGAAATGAGAACTGTTGGTGTTCTGATTTCCCATTGGCCATGGCTGTCCTCTGTCATTAGCAAAGTGTCCTCTTTCAGGCCTAAATGTTCCTCTGCCTCTGTTGTAACCGCTTCCATTTTCCCCATTGCAAACTCACATGCCCAAACTGCCACAGGTCCAGCATTGAGTGTTGTTCAATTCACGAAGGGCTCTGGCGGGCCCACCTCCTCTCCCAGTCCATGTTTGTGGTCACCATAATGTTGAGTGGTGAAAAGCACATACCCTTCAGGCACCAGGTTCACAGATGTGACAGATGTGACTGTGGGGGAGCTGCAGGCTGTGGTGAGCCTGTAGAAACAACTTGAGCAGATGTCTTTTTGTCTTCCAGTCTGTTCCTTTTTGTAGAGTGAGTTGGGGTGGAGAGGGAAAACTCCCTCCAGGAACTGTGCCTCCTTTTCCTTCCAGCACCATCATCAGTTTCTGATACAAGGGCACTTCATCTTCATCCCCTTCTCCTTGTCCATTCTTCCCATCTGAATTATCTCCTTGACTAAATCCAAACTCGTCTTGTTGAATGAACCAGCTATTGGATATCTACTTTCTCCCGCCATCTCTGTCCATACATGCCATTTCTTAAGTGTCTGTAAATTCCACAGCAGGAAACTTATTTTGCATATATTCAACAGGCGTGACAAGCTTCATTGCTCCAATCTCCTCATTCTGATTTGACTGTGCCATGATGCTCAGTTTTTTATTTAGAGAGACTGCGTGTAATGTGTCCTCTAACCTCTATGGGTATCCTAAAGTGGGTGTAATGTGTATGAATATGCCTATAAAAATTCCTCTCTATCTCCTTTCAGTGTGTTAAATAACAGTGGTTGAGAGTAGAATTAGGATTGCAGTCTCACTTAATCCAGGCTATAGTAATTGGTTCTACTAAACTCAAATATAATTCCCACACGGGCCTCACAAAGAAACCCGCATGCCAAACGACTTTAATTTCTAATGTTTTATCTTAATTGTGTAGAGTAACAGTAATATGGTATACACCAGTGCCCTCTGGTGGTGATACAAAGTAACTTTTTTGAATGAAAATGTTTCCAATACTGTCCTATGGTAGGAAAGTGTCACCAACAAATACGTTCAACTTTTATTCAAATAATTTCTAACTTTTTGTTCCACCATTGGACCATTACCCAATAACTCCCGCCATAATCCACAGACAGACAAACAATGAAAAACATACAAACGCACCTTTCATAACCAACTCTACTCATTCATTGGGTACCTCTACAAAATAAACTCCACAAAATAAAAATAACTAGAATTGTCGCCAGTGTTACAACCCAAATAATATGAAAACCGGACAATTGTCGCTCTGAATTGTCTCTAACAAATAAACAAGTATGAGTAATTGTCGCCTGAATTACTTCTAACAAATAAAATTTAAATCTTCAAACTTTAATTTCATTCATCCTATATTGACATCATGCATTTCACCAATAGTCCGATACGTAATTTCTCCAAACTAAAATCTAACGATGTCATATTCAATGCGTATGTCTTTCATTTAGATTGAGTGATGTGCCGCTTACTTGTTAGAGGGAAACCACACCAGTAAATGCCATTTAATTACAGACTTAGATTAAACGGGTGTCTGCTTACTTTATTTAATTTTGAGCTCTGGCAACATGGTGTGGAATCTCTACCAACCGGGGTGACACTCACTCCTGGCAAACTCGCCAAATGTTAGGGTTCGTTCCTACTTCGTCCTTGTCAATCATTGGTGAAATTAGCATTATGACAATATCTTTAATTAAATCATTCAAAAACTTTTATTAATGCAATTTCAGACAGAAGTTGACAATCAGGAACATAGCACACATGTTTTCGAGTAAATTCTGCATCAAACAAAAGGTCTCAAGTTGTTTTATTAAACCGAAGTCCCGCCTTAGTGTTGTCACTAACTACGTCATTACCTTTTTACTCTTGAAACCAAAACCCTGCATCCATAGCTATACAAACATACAGTTTCAGTGATATCTAAAAAGCTAGACAATAAATGTCCACTCCCCAAAGTTGATTTATTATGGAATGTATGACTAGTCTCTTATCTCCCACACTCCCCTGCAGAGTTTTTTCTCAGTCACACATTTCTAAGAGGGGTCTTCTTTGAGAGAGAGAGAGAGAGAGAGAGAGAGAGAGAGAGAGAGAGAGAGAGAGAGAGAGAGAGAGAGAGAGAGAGAGAGAGAGAGAGAGAGAGAGAGAGAGAGAGAGAGAGAGAGAGAGAGAGAGAGAGAGAGAGAGAGAGAGAGAGAGAGAGCAAACTGTGGAACAATTCTAAAACGATATAATGAATATATATATTGTAAATCTGTAGTCTAGGACCCTATAAATGCATTTAACATAAGCATAATCAATTATTCTAATACATCAAACATTTGTACAGCCCCAAATCATGACCCCTAGGTGAATCCTGACACTAGGTAAAGCCCCACCTTATCTCAGCTCACTGGTCACTATAGCAACACCCACCCGTAGCACACGCTCCAGCAGGTATATCTCCCCAAAGCCAACACCTCGTTTGGCCACCTTTCCTTCCAGTTCTCTGCTGCCAATGACTGGAATGAATTGCAAAAATTACTGAAGCTGGAGATTTATAATCTCCCTCGCTAACTTTAAGCATCAGCTGTCAGAGCAGCTTACCGATCACTGTACATGTACACAGGCCATCTGTAAATAGCACACCCAACTACCTCATCCCAATACTGTTATTTTTTTTTTTGCGCCCCAGTAGCTCTACTTGACTGTATGTTTGTTTATCCCTTGTGTAACTCTGTTGTTGTTTATGTTGCACCGCTTTGCTTTATCTTGGCCAGGTCGCCGTTATAAATGAGAACTTGTTCTCAACTTGCCAACCTGGTTAAATAAAGGTTAAATAAAAATGTATTTTTTCAAAAAATAATGATGTATTTGAGAGACCAGTGCTCATTGAATATAGTGTACAAAATATTAGGAACACCTTCCTTATGAGTTTGACCCCCTTTGCCCTCAGAACAGCCTCAATTCATTGGGCATGGACTCTACAAGGTGTCGAAAGCTTTCCACAGAGATGTTGGCCGATGTTGACTCCAATAATTCCCACAGTTGTGTCAAATTGTCTGGATGTCCTTTGGGTGGTGGAGCGTTCTCAATACACACAGGAAGCTGTTTGAGCGTGAAAATCCAGCAGCATTGCAGTTCTTGACATACTCAAACCAGTGTGCCTGGCACCTACTACCATACCCTGTTCAAAGACACTTAAATATTTTTTATTGCACATTCACACTCTGAATGGCACACAGACACAATCCATGTTTAACCTGCCCTCCTTCCTTTCATCTACACCAGGGGTGTCAAAGTCAAATGGACGGAGGGCCAAATAAAAAAATCAGCTACAAGACGAGGGCCGGACTGTTCGAATGTTCATTGAAAATTTTTTAAATGACGCATATAGTCTAGTGAACCTAATTGAACCTACTGAAAACCTAACAAATATATTACAATATGATCAGATAAATAAAGCAATATTTTCTTATGGCTCTGTCAGTAATCTTTAATTTTCAACAGACACAAAAGACAAATTTCCTTTATATAAATATCCCCATAACATGAACATTAAATGAAAGAAACCGGTATTCAAGGCACCATCAGTAGACTATATTTTCTATTTTAGCAAAAGTGGGCTAAATTTACTTCAAAGAAAAAACAATAATAGCAATTTTCTATCATCCACTCAACTGAAATATTTTAAAAATATAATTGGATTGAAATACAAAAAAATAAAGTGCAAAAATCTATTAATCAAAAACAACACTTTGTTTAAGGAGAAGTAACATGCAGTGAAAACAAATATTAAATTTTAACTTTTAAACTTGAACTGAGTAAAAACTCTAAATATGTGATTGCACAGTAATGTTCACTTGTTTGAGGTTGAGGGTGATACTTGGTGGTGTCCCATCTTTTCCACAAGTTCATCAATGTTCGGGGTAAGGCTCTGAGCTGAAGAAATCCTCAGAATTGAGTGGAGGTGTTCAGCAGTAAGTCGACTTCTGTGTGATGTTTTGTTCAGGTTCATCAAAGAAAACAGTTGTTCACACAGGTATGTGCTGCCAAACATAGACAACGTTTGAGCAGCCTGGATGCGCAGCTGGGGCATTGTGCCGGGGAGGAAACGGGCGAACTCCGCAGCACCCACTGCCGCATATTTTGCCCTCAGTGCATCATTGCATTGGAGGTCAATCAACTCCATTTGGAGGTTTGGTGGTGAGCTTTCCACGTCAACAGCAAATGGGTTACCGAGCAGTTCCAACCTGCTTTTTTGTGCTTCAAAGTCAGCAAATCGGCGTCGAAAGTCAGCGGCAAGCATACCTATTTTATCAGCCAACTGTGTGCTCGGGAACGCACTGGTAGAGAGCTTCTCTTTCATGGTCTGGCAGCTGGGAAAGTGGCTCAAATTTTCTTTCCGCATCTGCGTCTCCCACAGAGTCAGTTTGGTTTTAAATGCCTTCACTGTACTGTACATATCAGAGATGACACGATCCCGACCCTGCAGCTGCAAGTTTATTGCATTCAGATGACTCGTAATGTCACACAGAAAAGCCATTTCACACAGAAACATTTCGTCTCGGAGTTGTGTTGTGTCTTTCCCTTTGCTGTCCAAGAACAGACAAATCTCCTCACGAAGCTCGAAACATCTTTGAAGCACCTTTCCCTGGCTTAGCCATCGCACCTCTGTGTGATAAGGCAAATCACCATGCTCCGTTTCTAACTCCGTCAGAAATGCCTTGAACTGGCGGTGATTCAAACCTTTGGCTCTGATAAAGTTAACTGTGCGCGTGATGATGCTCATTACATGCTCCATTTTCAAGGCTTTACCGCACAACGCTTCCTGGTGTATGATACAATGATAAGCTGTCAGCTCACCTGTCGCGTTTTCCTCTTGCATCTTTTCCCGTATCTTCGCCACCAGTCCGCTCCTGTGTCCACACATCGCAGGTGCTCCGTCGGTTGTCAAACCCACGAGTTTTTCCCAAGGCAGCTCCATCTCATTTACACATCTTGACACCTCTTCATACAAATCATGCCCCGTAGTTGTGCCATGCATAGGACGTAAAGCCAAAAACTCCTCTGTCACGCTTAGGTTGGAGTCCACTCCGCGGATGAAAATTGACAACTGGGCAATGTCAGAAATGTCGGTGCTCTCATCCACAGCCAAGGAATATGCAATAAAATCTTTTCCCTTTTTCACAAGCTGCTCTTTTAGATTGATGGACAACTGGTCTACTCTCTCGGCAATGGTGTTTCTGCTCAGACTCACATTTAAAAAGAGTTGCCTTTTTTCTGGGCAAACTTCGTCACAAACTTTAATCATGCAGTTTTTGATGAAATCCCCCTCCGTAAATGGCCGGGCTGATTTAGCGATCTCTTCTGCCAAAATAAAACTGGCCTTGACAGCAGCCTGGCCTTGTGATTTGGCTTTTTTGAACAGAGCCTGTCGAGATTTGAGGCCTCGTTTTAATTCCTCTGCCTTTTGTAGCCTTTGTTCCATGTCCATATTCATGTTTTTGTCCGCGTGTTTCGTTTCATAATGTCGTCTCAGATTATACTCTTTCAGTACCGCCACACTTTCTCCACACAGAAGACACACAGGTTTTCCAGCTACCTTCGTGAACATATACTCCGACTCCCACCTTGTTTGAAACCCCCGGTTCTCAGTATCCACCTTCCGTTTTGCCATTTTTGATGGGTATCTGAAAGTTAATTTTACTGTGATGCTGACGACTGCTGTGCCAATAAATATTGAAATGAAGCAGCCTACTGCTCGGTGCGTCACCTTTGCATTGTGGGAAATGTAGTATTGGTGCGTGTAAAAGATCTGCGGGCTGCCGGCTTGCTGCGGGCCGGTTCTAATAATAAATCAAGATCATCCCAGGGGCCGTAAAAAACCTTCTTGCGGGCCGGATGTGGCCCGCGGGCCTTGACTCTGACATATGTGATCTACACTGATTGAAGTGGATTTAACAGGTGACATCAATAAGGGATCATAGCTTTCACCTGGATAGTCTGTAATCGGAAGAGGTGTTCCGGATGTTTTGTACACTCACTCGGTGTAGTTTATATGTTGTCCTCAATCTAACCCAACCCCGTCTGTTTTGCCCCATAGTCGTGCACCTGTCAGTTTTGTTGCTAAACAAACCAACCCGTCTATTGGAGAAGCAGTTTCTATATTCATATTGTACTGTCTTTGATAAAAAACCTCAACAACCTTTTCTCGCAACCATGTCAGAGATCACGTGATACAGGCAACAACCAAAAAACGTCACATACGTTATCCAAATTCATTGAAGGTGCTTGAAGGCCCAAAGCACCTTTAGCGCCTAGCTAGCTATTCCATCCGACACCGTGGGGGTAAGTGTGGATTTAAGAGTTTAGAAAATATGATCCATTTACTCTGCCATGTCAAAACACAGACATATATTCAAATATCTGAATACAGGGATTAGAGGTATTGTGTTGACACATGCCTCGTTCTAAACAAAGTTTAGATGTCTAATATTAGCTAGCTAACGTTTGATAGCTTGTTAGCATAGTAGGAAGACATTGGTTCCCAGTGGCGCGAGAGAGCTAGCATATCAACTTGTTACACTCGAGCTGCAATTTCAGTGTGTCCATGCAGAGTTGTAAATGCAACACTTTTTTGTTTTGGTACATTTTCGTACAAATAAATTATTAGCTACTGGACCATGTGTAACGCGAAGCCTCATGGAAAAAGTGCTGTATCTCGTTAAATATGGGGGTTGACTGGACTTCCAATTGCATTGCACATGTGCTGAAACTATAGCACGCTATAACTGCAGCAATACAACGCAATGTCGCAAATAAAGTAATTGCAACATGTAATGGAAACGGTAGATATAATGGATATTTTCTAAATATCGACAACATTTGTATTCGTATAAAGAGAAATCCACACGTCAAACAATGTCTGTATTGGTGGGGTCAAGGTGTTATAAACATTGACTGATTTACTTCTATGAACTGTAACTCAATAAAATCGTTGACATTCTTGTATGTTGCGTTTATATTTTTGTAAAGTATATTCTCTATGTGAACTATAATTGTTGACAAAAAGACACGATGACGTGTTTCTGCACGTGAGTTTAGCTAGCCAACGTCGCCATGACATCGCTTAAAAGCGTCATCTGGGATTTCTATTGGAAAAGCAGTTTCTGACTGTCTTGGATACTCGGCTTCGTCATTGTTTTGCAACCTGGACTCTGGGGTAGACGTAACATAGTAAATGTACATTTGTCTCCTTCCCTGTGGTAGGATATGTTACATTTCTTAAGGGAAGGAATTTAATTTGTGGATGTCCGTCATCCATTTCACATGATATGTTCTAAATTACAATTTGTATATTTCATTTGCAATACGTATATCCTACAAATTGCAATGTATTGTGGCTAACTTTATCTAGGTGGCTAACGTTAGTTAGATGGCTAACATTAGTTAGGTTAGGGTTAAGTTTAGGCGTAAGGTTTAGCTATAACATGCAAAGTAGAAAGTTTCCTAAAATGCTACATTTGTCTGCGATGAGATTCGAAAGCTCAACTTTTGGGTTGCTAGACTTTTACGTTATGCGCCTACCCATCCACCCCGACCAACCAACCTCCTTTCGTGTTTGCCTTAAGTAACTTTGTTTTATTAACCATGCCAAACGTAACATATCACACTAATTTGAGTGTCCTGGATGTATTTTTACTATGTTACGCGTAGTCTGAGACCAGGCTGGTTTTTCAGCCTAGTCACTTTTGGCAGGTATTGTTCTGAAGCCACATCACACCAGCAGCACCTCTTGTGGCTTCTTCTATTGATGATTGATACTGTATTTTGAGCAGAGTTCTATGGTCTCTTGTCAAAAGTAGTGCACTGTAAAGTTGAAAGGGTGCCATTTGGGACACAAACACTGCCCATTATTAACCTGTTTTTCTCCTCTTGTTATTTCAGCGTATAATCACCAACACAGAGAACATACTGCTATGGCAGAACCAGATGTACAATTCAAGGTGAGTCTTTGACTGTGTCTTATGGCACCCTACTCCCTATATAGTGCACAACTTTTGACTAGGGCCCATAGGGCTTTGGCCACATTAAGCATTGCCTGATGTGAACTATTCCTTGAAGAAAAGAGATCTCATAAGACCTAAGATTAATAATTGATGACTTGGATAAAGCTGGAAAGGGTTACAAAAGTATCTCTAAAAGCCTTGATATTCATCAATCCATGGTTGGACAAATTGTCTATAAATAGAGTAAGTTCAGCACTGTTGCTACTTTCCCTAGGAATGGCCGTCCTACAAAGATGACTGCAAGAGCACAGCGCAGAATGCTTAATGAGGTTAGGAAGAATCCTTGAGTGTTAGCTAAAGACTTACAGAAATCTCTGGAACATGCTAACATCTGTCATCAAAAAGAAAGGAGGACCAAGGCACTCTTCATATAATTAATTCAAATGCCTTTATTAGTATGGCATGTTCAATAGAAACAACGTTTTTTTTAAACCGACGCGTTTCGGCTGCATGGCCTTCATCAGGGAGTACAAAAAAAATAATACAATGTCCTCTTTTGAACAGCTTTTCCAATTAGCCCTAATTGGAAGAGGGAGTGGTTGCAAAATTGATTAGACACACCTAGTAATCAATACTATACACATTAAAAGGTGAAATACTGTAGCTATGTTATCATAAAAATACAACTCCAAGCTAGAAGGATCAGAACACTTAGAAAGGTAGTTCTAACCTTAAATATGACTGGGAGAAGTGTCAAGAATAAGAAAGCAATATATTCCATAGTACACAAGAACACAGAAAAACATGAACAACAACAACAGTCTAAACATAGCTGAGGGCAATTGAGCTAAATGTCCACTAGATGACAGCAAATGGACCTATCACGACCCGACAGGAAGGGTGAGAAATCCATATCTTCATTTAAACCAGGGTATTTAGTGGCCTGTAGTTTGTAAATCATAAAACTTTACCTTTGGTTTAACTGTTTAAGACGGTCCCCTTTTCTAATACAGGCCGGAATATGATCAATACCCTTAGCTTGTAGGGAGGCAGGGTTGCCATGGTGTAAGGACTTGTAGTGCCTTGCCATGGGGTAGTCTTCATTGCCTACCCGTATGGCATACTTGTGTTCCGCTAAGCGGTCTTGAAGGCGTCTCTTTGTCCGTCCAATGTGGAACACCTTACACTGTGGACATTCCAATCTATAGATGACATGAGTGGTTTTGCAGTTAATGAAATGCTTGACGTAATACTCCATTTAGGAAGCTGTGTCAACAAAATACTTCTTCTGTGCAATATTTCTGCAATGGTTGCAATGGTTACATTTTAAAAGAGCCCTTCGGTTTGTGGTCAAGCCAAGTTTTTTTGAGAGTCACCCGGAAGATAACTGTGGACTAATTTGTCATTTAGGGTTGGGCATCTCTTAAAGCTTATGACTGGTGGCTCAGGAAAGACTTGGTGTAGTAGCGTATCACTTTGGATGATTCCCCAATTATTTTTAATGATTCTTTTAATGTTCTCTGCTTCAGTGCTGTATTTTGTATTTTTTTTTAAATACACTCTCTGATGTATCACGAGGCACTCCCCTTCACAACAAGTTCTCTCTGTCAAGTAATCCAGCCCTTATACCTGCATCTTTCAGGACCTGAACGCTGTAGCCCCGATTCAAAAAGCGATTCTCCAATTCAGCAGATTTGACACTGTAGTCTGTTTCCTGATTGCAAATTCTGTGGACTCTTTGGAATTGGCCTTATGGAATATTCTCTTTTAGCCTTTTGGGGTGGAAGCTGTCTGCCCTCAGAATGGTATTCCCATCTGTAGGCTTCCTAAAGATTGATGTGTGCAAACAACCTTTGTCATTTTTACTAATGTCGAGGTCCAAAAAATGAATGATATCCTTGCTGTACTCCATAGATAGTTTGATGTTAGGGTTAATACTGTTAAGGTATTGGTGGAAGGAAATAAGTTAATCTTCCGAGCCGGACCAAAACAGGCAAACATCATCAATATAGCGTCCCCACCATATAATCCGGTCAAAGAAATGGTTATTAGAAGGATCCAAAATGAAGTCCTTTACCCAAGTACAAACCAGCGTAGGAAGGGCTGTAGCTCCCATGGCACACCCTTTGACCTGTTAAAAATACGGTCCTGAAAGATAAAGATGTTATGATGAAGAGTCCATTCAGTCAGAGAAACTCCACATCCGTGGTGACTAAAAAGGAAGCTGTACCAATATTGTTCAATTCTTTAATTTTGTTCACATCTGTGGTATCTTGAAGATGGGCTGGGAGTGACGTCAGAAAAGGCTTAATAAAGTAATCAATGTACTTAGAGATGGGTTCTGTCAGACTTTCATTACCACTAATGACTGGTCTGCCTGGGGGGGGTTTCAAGATTTTGTGGACTTTTGGAAGAAGGTAAAAAGAATCCATACTGCCATGGAAAAGTCATTTGAACTCATTGTCTGAAATGTAGCCATTCTCCTTAGCTTCTGTGGGGATCCCTTTCAATTCAGTTTTTAGGTCCTCAGTAGGGTTGAAGGTAAGAGATTGGTAGAATTCATCATTGTCTAATTGACGGTAGGCTTCTGTCACATATTTGTCTTTACTCCACACTACTGTAGCGCCACCTTTGTCTGCTTTTTTTAACCACAATCCGTTCATTTTTGGACTGATTCAACTGCATCCCTCTCTGTCTTAGAAAGATTATGTTGTGTTTGGTTGGAGTCAATTTTACCCTTAAACAGATTCTCCACATCAATTCACTTTCTTGGCAAATGTATTTAGTGTGGCATTCTGGACGATGGGACAAAAAGGGGACTTGGGCTTAAAAGGTGTTTTAGAGGGAACAGAAACTGCCTGACCTGAGACACTGGCGTCTGTAGTTGGAGAGATGTTTTGCTTGTACCAGGACTTCAGATGTAGAAACGAAATAGGTCAATCTTTGTATTAAATTCATTATTTAGAACTACCTTTCTAAGTGTTCAGATACTTCTAGCTTGGAGTTGTATTTTTATGATAACATAGCTACAGTATTTAATCTTTTAATGTGTATAGTATTGCTTACTAGGTGTGTCTAATCAATTTTGCAACCACTCCCTCTTCCAATTAGGGGTAATTGGAAAAGCTGTTCAAAAGAGGACATTGTATTCTCTTTTTTTTTTACTCCCTGACGAAGGCCATGCAGCTGAAATGCGTCGGTTTAAAAAATCTATTGAACATGCCATACTAATAAAGGCATTTTAATTAATTATATGAAGAGTGCCTTGGTCCTCCTTTCTTTTTGATGACCAATTTACCCTTTTTACCAAAGAGCACTTTCTATCTACCAAAATATACTATTGTGTACTGTAGTAGCGCTTCCCTTCCTCCTCTTTCTACTATGCTAACATCTGTGTTGACGAGTCTACGATACTTAAAACACTAAACAAGAATGGTTTTCATGGGAGGACACCACGAAAGAAGCCACTGCTGTCCAGAAAAAAAACATTGCTGCAAGTCTTAAGTTTGCAAAAGAGCACCTGGATGTTCCACGGCGCTACTGGCAAAATATTCTGTGGACAGCTGAAACTAAAGTTCAGTTGTTTGGAAGGAAGGAATACACAACACTGTCTGGAGAAAAAAAGGCACTCCCACAACAACATCAACACCTCATCCCAACTGTAAAATATGGTGGAGGGAGCATCATGGTTTGGGGCTGCTTTGCTACCTCAGGGCTTGGACAGCTTGCTATCATCGACGGAAAAAGGAATCAAGACATTTTGTAGGAGAATGTAAGGCTCTGTCCGCCAATTGAAGCACAACAGAAGTTGGTTGATGCAACAGGACAACGACCCAAAACACAGAAATAAATCAACAGAAGATGCTGTGGCATGACCTCGAGTGGTTCACACCAGACATCCCAAGAATATTGCTGAACTGAAACAGTTTTGTAAAGAGGAATGGTCCAAAATTCCTCCTGACCATTGTGCAGGTCTGATACGCAACTACAGAAAATGTTTGGTTGGGGTTTTGCTGCCACAGGATGGTCAACCAGTTATTAAATCCAAGGGTTCACATACTTTTCCCACCATGCACTGAATGTTTACACGGTGTGTTCAATAAAGACATGAAAACGTACAATTGCTTATTAGTTCAGCAGAAATGTGTTTGTCTATTTTTGTGACTTAGATGAAGAGCAGATCAAATGTTATGACCAATTTATGCAGAAATTCAGGTCATTCCAAAGGGTTCACATACTTTTTCTTGCCACCGTATATAGGTGTCATTTGGGATGCACACTTTGGTTTGGAATTGCTCCTTCGTCTAGCACTAACCAGTACTACATTGGTGTTTAGTTGCTATTCCTTTTGACCAATGTGTTCTTTTAATTACTACCCGTGTTTCAGCTAGTGTTGTGCGGAGATGGAGGCACAGGAAAAACCACCTTCGTGAAGAGGCATTTAACGGGAGAGTTTGAAAAGAAATACGTTGGTGAGTTTCTCCGAGTCCAGACGGTCCTCTGTCCCCCCTTCTCTCTCTCAGCTTTTACGTACCTCTTCATTTTCGTCTTCTGCGTCTTCTCCTTCATAACACCACCATACCTTCAATCAATAATCAGACTTAATTCTCTTCTGAGGGAAATTTAGTTTGCAGGCAAACTTTATAATTGTAGACTTAAAAAGACGCAATGATGCGCAGAAACACATGAATTTAGCTAGCCAACGTGGAAAAGCCGTTTCTGACTGTCTTGGATACTAGGCTTCATTGTTTTTCAACCTGGACTCTGGGGTCGACGTAACCTAGTAAATGCACATTTGTCTCCTTCCCTTTGGTAGGCTATGTTAAGGGAAGGAAATGTATTTGTGGATGTCCCTCATCCATTTTGCATGATATGTCACGAATTACAATTCATATATGTAATTTGCAATACTTCTATGTTACGAATTACAATTTATTGTGGCTAACTTTAGCTAGGTGGATAGCGTGATCAAAAAAAAAAAAAATGCAATCCGTAAAAGAGTATAAACCATTCTAGATCCCTGAACCATGGCTGACCTGCCCCTCGCTCACCCTTCTCTTCCCCCTGTAGCGACTCTGGGAGTAGAGGTGCACCCCTTGGTCTTCCACACCACTCGAGGGACCATCAAGTACAATGTCTGGGACACAGCCGGCCAGGAGAAGTTTGGGGGGCTCAGAGATGGCTACTACATACAGGGTACGTCACATTTGTGTGGGTCACATGTCCGTGTGTTGTATTGTAGTAGAAACAGAGTAGGTCACATCCTGTCCTCAGATCTCTACACAATCTTACCCTCTGGTGCAAAATGACTTGGATGGGTACGGACTCCACATATTTAACGATTATCTGATACACTCGATTACTCTCCCCCTTCCACTCTTCTCTCCCTTATCTCTCTCCAGCCCAGTGTGCGATCATCATGTTCGACGTCACATCTCGCGTCACCTACAAGAACGTGCCCAACTGGCACCGCGACCTGGTGCGCGTCTGCGAGAACATACCCATAGTGCTGTGCGGAAACAAGGTGGACATCAAGGACAGGAAGGTCAAAGCCAAGAGCATCGTGTTCCACCGCAAGAAGAACCTTCAGGTAACTGTGGCAACGCCAGCCCGACGCACATGTTAAGATAGGTGTGTTAGTTGACAGGTAAAATAAAACACTGTCTCTACAAGTATATACAGTTGAAGTCGGAAGTTTACATACACTTAGGTTGGAGTCATTAAAACTCGCTTTTTAGCCACTCCACACATTTTTTGTTAACAAACTATAGTTTTGGCAAGTCGGTTAAGACGTCAACTTTGTGCATGACACAAGTAATTTTTCCAACAATTGTTTACAGACAGATTATTTCACTTATAAGTCACTGTATCACAATTCCAGTGGGTCAGAAGTTGACACACTAAGTTGACTGTGCCTTTAAACAGCTTGGAAAATTCCAGAAAATTATGTTGAGGCTTTAGAAGCTTCTGATAGGGAAATGTACATTTATTTGACTCAATTGGAGGTATACCTGTGGATGTATCTCAAGGCCTACCTTCAAACTCAGTGCCTCTTTGCATGACGTTATGGGAAAATCAAAAGAAATCAGTAAAGACCTCAGGAAAATAATTGTAGACCTTCACAAATCTGGTTCATTCTTGGGAGCAATTTCTAAATGCCTGAAGGTACCAGGTTCATCTGTACAAACAATAGTACGCAAGTATAAACACCATGGGACCACGCAGCCAACATACCGCTCAGGAAGGAGATGCGTTCTGTCACCTAGAAATGAATGTACTTTGGTGTGAAAAGTGCAAATCAATCCCAGAACAACAGCAAAGGACCTTGTGGAGATACTGGAGGAAACGGGTACAAAAGTATCTATATCCACAGTAAAACGAGCCCTATATCAACATAACCTGAAAGGGCCTCTAAGCAAGGAAGAAGCCACTGCTCCAAAACCGCCATTAAAAAAGCCAGACTACGGTATTCAACTGCACATGGGGACAAAGACTGTACTTTTTTGAGAAATGTCCTCTGGTCTGATGAAACACAAATAGAACTGTTTGGCCATAATGACCATCATTATGTTTGGAGGAAAAAGGAGGAGACTTGCAAGCCGAAGAACACCAACCCAACCGTGGAGTACGGGAGTGGCAGCATCATTTTGTGGGGGTGCTTTGCTGCAGGAGGGACTGGTGCACTTCACAAAATAGATGGCATCATAAAGAGGAAAATTGTGGCTATATTGAAGCAACATCTCAAGACATCAGTCAGGAAGTTAAAGCTTGGTTGCAAATGGGTCTTCCTAATGTACAATGACCCCAAGCATACTTCCAAAGTTGTGGAAAAATGGCATAAGGACAACGCGGTCAAGGTATTGGAGTGGCCATCACAAAGCCCTGACCTCAATCCCATATAACATTTGTGGACAGACCTGAAAAAGCGTGTTCGAGCAAGGAGGCCTACAAACCTGACTCAGTTACACCAGCTCTGTCAGGAGGAATGGGCCAAAATTCACCCAACTTATTGTGGGAAGCTTGTGGAAGGCTACCCAAAACGTTTGACCCAACTTAATCAATTTTAAAGACAATGCTACCAAATACTAATAGACTGTATGTAAACTTCTGACCCACTGGGAATGTGATGTAAGAAATAAGCTGAAATAAATCATTATTCTGACATTTCACATTCTTAAAATAAAGTGGTGGTCCTAACTGACCTAAGACAGGGCATTTTTACTATGCTTAAATGTCAGGAATTGTGAAACTGAGTTTAAATGTATTTGGATAAGGTGTATGTAAACTTCTGACTTCAACTGTATGCCTCAGCTGGAGTGCGGTGTCTGCAGTGTTTCTCCCTTCCTTTGTTCCTTTTTTTTAAGGTGGGAGAGCTAAAATAGCATTTAATTAGCCAAAATAGATTTGATTAGATAGTTTGGACACCATCTCATTCAAGGGTTTTTCTTTATTTTTTACTATGTTCTACATTGTAGAATAATAGTGAAGAGATCACAACTATAAAATTACACACATGGAATCATGTAGTAACCAAAGATTCTTCAAAGTAGCCACTCTTTGCCTTGATGACAACTTTGCACACCAGCTTCATGAGGTAGCCACCTGGAATGCATTTCAATTAACAGGTGTGCCTTGTTAAGTTCATTTATGGAATTATTTTCCTTAATGCATTTGAGCCAATCAGTTGTGTTGTGACAAGCTAGGTGTGGTATGTGGAATACCAAGTCCATATTATGGCAAGAACAGCTCAAATAAGCAAAGCAGATCACAATCACCTGACCTCAACCCAATTGAGATGGTTTGGTATGAGTTGGACTGCAGAGTGAAGGAAAAGCAGCCAACGAGTGCTCAGAATATGTGGGAACTCCTTCAAGACTGTTGGAAAAGCCATCCAGGTGACTTCCTCATGAAGCTGGTTGAGAGAATGACAAGTGTGCCAAGCTGTCATCAAGGAAAAGGGTGGCTACGTTGAAGACTGTAAAATATATTTTTTGGGTTACTGCATGATTCCATATGTGTTATTTCATAGTGTTGATGTCTTCACTACTCTAAATTGTTGAAAAAAGTACAAATAAAGAAACCCTTGAATGAGTAGGTGTTTATAAACCTTTGACTTGTTGTGTGTGTGAATGAGAGGGCGAGAGAGAGCCTGGATAGAGAAGACCATACCTAATTGACTGACACACTCCACCTCCCCATCAGTACTATGACATCTCAGCCAAGAGTAACTACAACTTTGAGAAGCCCTTCCTGTGGCTGGCCAGGAAGCTGGTAGGAGACCCCAACCTAGAGTTTGTGGAGATGCCAGCCCTCGCCCCCCCAGAAGTCGTCATGGACGCCTCCCTGGCTGCGCAGTACGAGAACGACCTTAAAGTGCGTACACGCATGCAGAAATCGTACACACATGCAGAACACACACACATGCAGAAATCGCACACGCTATACACCATACACACACAGGCTGGGTCAGTGTTCGAGGTGTTATTTATTTTAATTGTTTTTATTTACATCAGGAACTTGCAAACAACTATTTCATTTTACAGGTGATAAAAAATAATGAATACACAATTTTTCCTCACGCCTCCAGGTTGCCGCAGAAACTGCGCTTCCAGATGAAGACGACGACCTTTAACCTGTGACCTCGCTGGCCTCCAGTGTTCTGGGAGCGTACCCTATTGCTGACCTTTTAATTGTAAAAGCCTTCCCCAATGTTTTTTTTTTGTGGGTTTCAAACTGAGAATGTGTGTCTGGTTGCGTGAAGATTTCAGTAGAGACCAACAGGAGTAGAATTTTAGACTGCTCAAAGTAGGCATTACTCACACGCATACAAATAAAAGACTTTGTACGCTCGCTGTACTATACTGACTAAGGGTGATATGAAATCACACTAAATAAAAAGTATTTGAATACAAACTAGCTGCTGTGTCAATTCATGTGAACAGAATCGGCGTGTGAATGGAATTCAGCAAAAATCACATTTCACTTCTGGGTCTACCTGGTTGATGTTTGACAGCCTTTTATTCTACAGAGGTGGCTCTGGTGTGGATGACAGGGATTGATAATTCATGTACAAGCTCCACAACATAAAGTTGAATAGTAAATACATGTGTACAATAATCCATTTGTACAGTGCCTTCAGAAGGTTTTGTACACCTTGACTTATTCCACATGTTGTGTTGCAGCCTGAATTGAAAATTGGTTAAATCAACAACAAAAACCCATCTACACGCATCCCTTTATCACAACCGACAATGGTTGGGAGTCCCATAGGGCGGCGCACAATTGGCCCAGCGTCAAGGGTAGGCCTTCATTGTAGATAAGACTTGCCTAGTTAAATAAAGGTTCAATAAATGTAAAAAAAAACACAATACCCCGTAACTACAAAGTGACACAAATTTTTTATTTAAAAAATATATCTAATTTATTTTTTTACATAAGTATTCACACCCCTGAGTCAATACATGTTAGAATCACCTTTGGCAGTGATTACCCAGAAAGACTCATAAGTGTAAGTCTAAGAGCTTTGCACACCTGGATTGTACAATATTTGCACATTTTGTTATTTAAATTCTTCAATATCTGTCAAGTTGGTTGTTGATCATTCCTAGACAGCCATTTTTAGGTCTTGACATAGATTTAAGTGGATTTAAGTCACCTGTAACTAGACCACTCAACATTCAATGTCATCTTGGTAAGCAACCAGTGTATATTTGGCCTCTTTTTTTTTAGGTTATTGCCCTGCTGAAAGGTGGATTTGTCTCCCAGTGTCTGTTGGAAAGCAGACAACCAGGTTTTCCTCTAGGATTTTACCTGTGCTTAGGTCTATTCCATTTAGTTTTATCCTAAAAACAACTCTAGTCCTTGCCGATGACAATGCTTGAAAATATGAAGAGTGGTACTAAGTGATGTTGGATTTGCCTCACATAACGCTTTGTATTTAGGAAATAAAGTTAATTTCTTAGCCACATTTTTTTTTTTCAATTTTAATTTAGTACATTGCAAAAGGATGCATGTTTTGGAATATTTTTTATTCTGTGCATTCTTCCTTTTCACTCTGTCATTTAGGTTAGTTTTGTGGAGTAACTACAATGTTAATCTATCGCAGACATTCAACTCTTAACTGTTTTGAAAAGTCCCCGTCGGCCTCATGGTGAAATCCCTGAGTGGTTTCCTTCCTCTCCGGGAACTGTTAGGAGGGATACCTGTATCTTTTTGTAGTGACTGAGTGTATTGACACACCATTCAAAGTGGGGAGGACGGGCTTGTGATGATGGTTGGAGCGGAATCTGTGGAATGGTATCAAATGCATCAGGCACATGGTTTCCATATGTTTGATACCATTCCATGTGGCTCCTTTCCAGACATTATTATGCGCCTTCCTCCCCTCAGCAGCCTCCAGTGAACTTCACCATGCTCAAAGGGATATATTCAATGTCTGCTTTTTTCTTTTTTATCGATCTACCAAAAGGTGCCCTTTTATGAGGCATTGGAAAACCTCAATGGTGTTTTTGGCTGAATCTGTGTTTGAAATTCATTGCTCTACTGAGGGACCTTACAATTATCTGTATGTGTGGAGTACAGAGATGAGGTAGTCATTCAAAAATCATGTTAAACAGTATTATTGCACACAGTGACTCCACGGAATGTAACATGTTAAGCACATTTTTACTCAACTTATTTAGGCTTGTCATAACAATGGCGTTGAAAACTTACTGACTCAAGACATTTCAGCTTTTTCTTTTTTCATTAATTTGTAAACATTTCTCAAATATAATTCCGAGTTGACATTATCGGGTGTTTGTGTGTAGGCCAGTGACACAATCTCAATTTAAATCCATTTTAAATTCAGGCTGTAACACAACAAAATGGGTAAAAAGTCAAGGGATGTGAATACTTTCTGAAGGCACTGTAGGTATTTTTCTCCACATGTTGTGTTCTATCACGAAAAGTTGTCTTGACAAGTTGTTCTCTTCAGAAACAACCAGCAGATAGGATATTGGCTCCTTGATAATCTGCTGATTTCATGATGCCTTGCACATGTTCAAGGCCCCCAGTACCAGAGGCAGCAAAGCAGCCCCACAGTATTATCAAAAAACTCTTACATGATTGGTTGTAGGGAGGGTGTTATTTTCTTTGAATGCCTAATTTGGTCATACATCACTGTAGGTCTACTTGGAATTTCGTTTTTTCAACTGGAGAAGTAAAAAAAAAAGACTGGAGTGAAGGGGGACAATATATCAGGCTGCAACTGTACCCAGGGATCGCACATAGTGGGTTTGCAACCTTTTATGTGTAAGAGGTTGAGACATCAGAGAAGAGTTAATACATGGGAGATTAGGATGGAGGTATGGAATAGTTGGTATACAAGGAGGCAGAGCTGAGTGAAAGAGAGCATCTGAGGCAAGGAGAAGAAGCAAGAATAGAGGAAAAAGGCGGTGACATTTACACACACCAGGGTAAAACCCAAAGGTTTGGTTCTGTAATGAGAAAATGCACCTCTTTTCCAACGTTATTCCACCTCTTTCTGTTTGCTTTCTTGTTTGTCTCCGCGTTCTCTGTATTTCACATTGTGTGCCGGTCGCGTGACCCCACAGATCGTAACTCCCGGTCTCCTTTAAAAAGCTATTTTCCCAACAGCTGAAGAGAAGTGAAGATCCCATGATGCTACTTGGGCCGTCTGCCATGGTGCTCAATGGCCTAAACTCCACAGGTACAGCAGCCTGCCCTCATCATCTTAACACCAGTGACTGATGTAGATTCTCTCAACTGAAGATATATTTTGATATATATTTCTCTCTCTCTCTCTCTGTTGTTTTGATTTGACATTTTAGTCATTTAGTAGATGCTCTTATCCTGAGCGACTTACAGGAGTAATTAGGGCTAAGTCCCTTGTTCAAGGGCAGATTTGGGATTTGAACCTACGCTCTTAACAGCTAGGCTACCAGCTGCACCAAATCCAGTGTGCTGATGTATTCAGAATTGGGTTAACTATTGTGGAAAAGGGAGTGGGAGGTTTTTGATTTAAAGTATGACAGATCTCACAAGTTTTGTATTATCCAGCTCAGTGGCCGTGTGGTTAGAGTGACTGTCCTGAGCTTGATCCCAGGTCGAGTCATACCAAAAGGGGCCAGATTCCTCTCTGCTTGTCACTCAGCATTAAAGAAAATGATTGGGAGTAAGGCCCTGTGATAGACTAGTGTCCAGTGGGTGTACTTGTATTGAACTCTTCATCAAAAGCCTCACGCTACAGTAGATCGGCTCATGCCGTTCTGGCTTGGACAAGGCTACTTATATGGCTCAATACTCTCTAAAAGGCATTAATAATGGATAAAACTCACTTTTTTCATTTTATCTCTCAATGGAATGATAAGCAGTGCAACCAAACCAATGACTTTCTGTGTGCCTTCAAACCTGACGAAAGAGAGGAAATGAATGAAGGAGGAGAAGAAGAGGGGGTGGTGGAAAAGGGGAGTGAGAGGTTTATCATTTAGAGTAGATGACAGATGAGCAGTCAAGTGAGCCCAAAGTACGATTTAAGGAAGCAACTGATAGTGTTAGAAACTTCTAGACACATTGCATTTGAGAATACTATCTAGACCTATTGTCAGAAAACAGTGTGACCTAATGTATTTTCAGGAGGAATGGTGTCGATAAAAAAATGCTGCTTCACGTGTTTGTACTATGAAACATTATGCATTTTTTTGATTAGCAAATAAAAAAAGGAATACGAAAAAATATCTTCAGAAATCAATAATCATTGCATCACTTTATTTTGTTGACCTGGCCTTATTTAGCATATTTAGAAAGCAGATGGGGGTCAAGAAATAACAATTCAAATACAGCCTCTTCTTATTTATAGATGGACAACCCACTAGGTGGACTTTACATATTTAGAAGTAAACCTATTACCTTTCCATTCGGTGCCCTGTTTGGGTAGTGTGCCCAAAACAGAGATCGTGCGTGATATTTACTTTGCATGCGTTTTTACGCATGCCATTGATCAGAGAGAGAGAGATTAATCGCCCTCTGCACAACTGTTGCTCTAATCCTCCTTGAGAGGATAGGCTTAGTAAAACTACAGGTTGGAGACGCTGCTGCAGCCATATTGAACAGACATTTTGTAAAAAAAGATAGTTCTTTTTTAATTTGATGACCATATTCTAATGAGCATTTACCCTACTAAATATTTTTACAATTAACTTTGAAATTTATTTTCGGGCAAGGCAACTGGATGAATCAGTAGGCTAATAAATTGTAATTTTCTAATTTGGTAACCTTTTAATTAGTGGTTGTAGATTAGAATTACGCTTTTTGATAGTTTAGAGATTGTGACAGTGACAACACAGTTTTGAAGATGAAAGACCGATTGGAACAGTTGAAGGCGGTAAGCTACGTCTTTTTATACACTTGTTCATGTTTTCATAGACTTGCTTGCTATTAGCTTAACATATAACCGTTGCCAATCATATATAATTATATAATAGGGATGGGGGGGACGTATCATATTTACTCGTTTGTTTTTGCGCACTAGATGCGGTTGGTCCGGATGAGCGGTTTGGCCATAACGTTAGACCAACTGTTTGATCCCATTTTCAGGCCTAGAAAAGCGGAAATAGCCTAGTTGAACATTGGGCTAATTAACATTGGAGCATTAATTTAATCTAGGAAGTAGGTAGGCCTAATTGGGGTGTGATGATATTCAGGCTGTACACTTGTTTATTGGTGGTGCGTTACAAATGGAGTGGGGTGGATACAGAAAGGGGATCAGAAGGGTTGATTAAGGAAGGATTGTTTTCTAATTTCCTGCACTTCTTCCAATGTCTCAATGTCATCGATGTAGGCTATTCATTGTAGCTTGTATGCGCTGCAATCCTTATTGTGTCTGGTTAAAAAAAAAAACTTTATAGTGGCGTCAAAACACTGATGTAAGAACCGCTAAAAAGCCTGTGAGTGTGATTATCTCACCACAAACACACTACCACAGCAACTCTGTCTGTCTGTCTGTGTGTGTGTCGGAACAGAAAAGTGATGTGGCTGCGGATGATGTGGAGATTCCAGTGGAGAACCAAGCCTTTATGGATGACTTCTTCGCCCAGGTATTTCTGACTATACTCCTGATGTTTGTGTGCGCGTGTGTGTGTTCACCAGTGTGTCATCATTGCCTGTCTCGGTCTCAGATTGAGGAGATTCGCAGCAGCATTGACAAGATAGATGAGAGTGTGGCGCAAGCAAAGAAGCTGTACTCGACCATCCTCTCCGCCCCTACGCCAGAGCAGAGTAAACATCATCATTCAATCCCACTCTCTCTCTGCCCCCTCTCTCTCTCTCTCTCTCTCTCACTCTTTGTTATCTCGCCCACTTTCTTTCCATTCCATATTGTTCATCTTTGTGGCTTGTTGATACTTCTATGTTACAATCGCTCTTTTTTTCTCTCTCTCTTTCTCTGTGCTCACCAGAGACGCAGGATGATTTGGAGGCAGTCACCAACGACATCAAGAAAGCAGCCGGCACCGCTCGCAACAAACTAAAGAGTGAGTCCTTCTTGACCCTTTAAATAGTAGACGCACCATATCTTACCCCACCGTCTTTCTGACGACCAACCGTTTTCTGACGACCAGCACGACAGTCATCAAATTGTATAAACGTAGTTTTCCTGTCAAGATAAAGTGTTTTTGAACGCCGTGGACTCCGATGCCATAGTCATTTTGTGTTGTTGTCGGTGGCCATAGTCACGGTAACGGTTGCATGTTCCTGTCCCTGGCAGGTATCGAGAAGCAACTTGAGACAAACACAGAGGAACGGTCGTCAGCAGACACGAGGATCCGGAAGTCCCAGGTAACCCTTAAAAAACAAACTAACCTCAACCGTACCCTTAACTCTATCGGTTTGCGTGTCAATCATGTCCCTGTCATTTTTCTTGTTGGAGACTGGGGTTGGAGACTCGGGTTCCATCCCCACTAGTTACCATAACAACCTCTGTACCCACCTCCACCTTTTCCCAGCATGCCATCCTGGCCAAGAAGTTTGTGGAGGTGATGACCAAGTACAACGAGGCTCAGACAGATTTTAGAGACAAGAGCAAAGGCCGCATTGCCCGGCAGCTGGAGATCAGTGAGTCTGACGTCTAGGAACCTTCATAACCATGTGATAACCAAGTCATAACCAGTAGTAGAGACACGATGCCTGGTATAACTAGGGCCAGGGTTTTTTGTTCCTGGACAAGTCAATTGTCAGGATAAAAATCCAAGCCCAAAGTTACATTAAATTGTAAACGGGAGTGCATGTTTCAGCCTACCACAGACAGACTCAAACCAATACAATGCTCTTTACCAGTTCAAATACTTGGAAAATCCTTTCCCAATATTTTGAGTGTTTGCTTGAATCTGCCTGGAGTTGGGCAGGGTTGCAGTTTTGTCACTTTTGTTTTCTGGTTTATTAAGCCAGACAAGCTCAGACAGACACAGATAACGTATTTGAAACCCAGATCTGCTGTTAATGGCGTGTATTAGTACATTCTATGCCAGGATTAAGGGCCTGTTATAGGTTATTAACTTGTTATTAAGACTTTCAAACATGTTATTAACCCTTTCATACATGTTATTAACCCCTTTCTGTGAACTCTCCACTCCACAGCGGGAAAAACAACGACCGACGAGGAGCTGGAGGAGATGTTGGAAGGAGGGAACGCAGCCGTCTTCACCGCAGGGGTAATTCTGTGTGTGTTTGTGCGTTTGTGTTCATGTGTACAAGTGAGAATGTGTGTGTGTGTGTTCAAGCAAGAATGCTTGTGAGTGTGTATGTTAAACCGTTGTGTATATCCTCTCCTAGTGTGGGTGTTAAACCGTTGTGTATATCCTTTCCTAGTGTGGGTGTTAAACCGTTGTGTATATCCTCTCCTAGTGTGGGTGTTAAACCTTTGTGTATATCCTCTCCTAGTGTGGGTGTTAAACCGTTGTGTAAATCCTCTCCTAGTGTGGGTGTTAAACCGTTGTGTATATACTCTCCTAGCGTGGGTGTTAAACCTTTGTGTATATCCGCTCCTAGTGTGGGTGTTAAACCTTTGTGAATATCCTCTCCTAGTGTGGGTGTGAAACCTTTGTGTATATCCTCTCCTATGTGTGGGTGTTAAACCGTTGTGTATATCTTCTCGTATGTGTTTTGTAGATCATGGAGTCGGGTATATCGAAGCAGGCGTTGAATGAGATCGAAGCGCGGCATAAAGATATTGTGAGGCTGGAGAGCAGCATCAAAGAGCTTCATGACATGTTTGTGGACATTGCTATGCTGGTGGAGAACCAGGTAACCCTTCACTCCTTTTAGTGTGCATCCCAAATGGCACCCTATTCCCTACGTAGTGCACTGCTTTTGACCGCTGTTTGTGTGTGCCTCTCCCAACACTCCGCCCACTCCCTTCAAAGGGCGGTATGATTGACAAGATTGAGAGCAACATGGACCAATCGGTGGGCTTCGTAGAGCGGGCTGTTGCCGACACCAAGAAAGCAGCCAAATTTCAGCAGGAGGCCCGTAGGGTGAGTGGGGCTGAAACCATAGAATTAGAATGAGTAGAATGGCCGTCCACATTCAGGTCAATGATGCCATAATAGGTCATTCTATTTATATGGCTGCAATGTTTATAGGTCCACTTCAGTCCGGACCCTAGACCTATTATCTATCACCTTGGTCCATACAGGAGAAGGGATACATTGGCTTCGTCACAAATGGCACCCTGTTACCCTGAAAGTACTGCACTGTACAGGGAAAAGGGTGCCATTTGGGACATACCCTAAATATACTGTCTTGCTACAGGGGGTTCAGCATTCTCACTGATGCAAAGAGTCTCTTAAAAGCTTCAGAACTTGCAATGGCACATTGAGTCTCTAAATATTTATTGTGGGTTATGATTTCTCTCTGTGGTCAGGTCAATCTTTACTTTTGTTTTTCTGAGTTTTTTCTTGTTCTCTTTCTTCTCTCCCTTCCCTTCATTGTTTCTTTATATGTATTCCTCCTCTTCCTCCTCCGTGTTCTCTTGCTCTCTCGCATCCTCTGTCTTTCTTTGCCTCTTTCTTTCTTTCCTTCTTCTGCCCTTTAGAAGCAGATGATGATCATGTGCTGCTGTGTCATTCTCTGTGTCATCGGAGGGTCCTTCCTCTACAGCTTTATCAAATAGGAAATACCGTCTGGGGGAAAACTTGTTGTGAAACAGAGGTGTTCAAAACTCCAAACTTAAACTTTTAAATCATGTATTGATCCAGAAGGATGTTACCCTGGTCACAGATCTCTTTGTACTCTTGTAAACGCCATTCATGTCCCTGTCAAGTTTGATCAGGGCCTGGCTTTATAAAGCCTTTCAGAGTATGATTACAGATCTGGGATCAGTTGAACCTTTTAGATCACAATGAATAAGATTACATGGACAGGCGGGGCAGGATCCTAGATGAGCACTCCTACTCTGAGATGCTTTATGAATACGGAACCAGATTAGATAACGTTAGATCCAGGTTATTCTTAGGTTGTGTCCCACATGGCACCCTATTCCCCTTGTAGTATATAGGAAATAGGGTGCCATTTGGGATGTAGACTTAGGCTGTATTATTGTCCTCTTAACGTGATAATCACTTATGACTCTGGCCTCAGGGGAAGTTGAAGAGGAGTGTCCCAGATTACCCCCAGTTTAACCTGGGTGGATGGATCAACAGTGGTCACTCTGTCAAGAGATGCATACAGAGCTACTCAGAGGAGACACACTTCAGTCTTGCTTAAGGCCTTCCACCCTTTCGTCTTCTCTCTCTCTCTTTCTTTTCGTCTCTTTCTCTGTCTTTCTCTCTCTCTCTCACACACACACACACACTCTCTCTCTCCCTCTTTTCCCCTCTCTCTCTCTCTCTCTCGTTCCTCTTTTCAGGCATGCTTCTACCCACAGCTCCTTTTCCCACTTCAAGGATTTGTGTCAATTAGCTTTGGTAGTGTGGCTCCTTAATAATCTAAGCCAAGACAGGTCAACGATAACACTGTGTAATCATGTCAAGTAACCTAAAGATATTGGTAAATAAATGTATATGATAAAACGATGATTCACTGCCCTATTGTCAGCTAGTAATCAAAATGACCCCAAAATGGCACGTTTTTATGTTATTATTGTGTGTTGAAGTTACTGCTTAATATTGCACTCATGTCATTTTTATCCTACATGTGTGTCAATGCATGTACCACCAGGGATCATGCCTGTGTCATAAAACTGTCACCTGCACTCTCTCTACAAATGATGTGTATAAACCCTGTATTGAAGCCAACGTGCAGCCATCTTGGTAATCCTCCTCAATGGTTAAAAGATTTTGGAAGCTATAGAAATGCATTTGTTAATGTCTACATTCGGTTTGACACGTTTATTCTATTAGACGCTTAAATGCATACTTTTAAATTCTATTATGTGGCCTAAACATTTTTTTTTTTAAATGGGGAGAGTACTAACGTTACTGTCCCCACTACAAAAAAAATACTTAAATAATATGTAATTTTATCTTTGAAATACTATGGAGGACTACTCCTTCTAGGGAGTGCCAATATGGCCGACCGGTGGCCAATACATAGCATCAGCAGTCCAGGGTTTACTTATATAAGCCATTGCTCTCTACCCCCTCTAATAATAGATAGGATAGTATTTTTGTTGTGATCCAAGCAAGCAGTATCAAGTGAATAGCCAATATGTCTGTGTCTGTTTGTGTCTTCAGTCACATACATTTGTAGTGATTTTGTAGGCATTTATATGGAAAATGTTATCTGAACAAAATGTAAGGTCAGGTTTCAGTTTTTTGTAGCTTTTCCCGTCTGTTGACAAATAATACAAATAAAAAAGAATGGCCATTTGCCAAGTGTTTTTATTTGTAAGTTTTCATTATTCAACTACTTTAAACTGTTTTGAAAAATAGGAATACAACAAAACGAATTGCCTTTGACATCTCTCGCCGTCTGTATATTGTTTAATTGGCAGGACAAATCCTCCAATTGTTGCCATCCACCAAACTGTGGGACCAATAGACAGCCGCTTCCGGATTACAACTGCCATGAATGGGCGGCTTTACTGTAGCAAACCAAGACCAAAGTAGCTACCCAGAAAACGTGTCTCAGCAATGCAAAGCTCCGGGAGTCAAGACACAGCAGAAGCCAGGAGGCAGACTGGCCCCGTCGACCGTCCTTGAACAGGCCTACTCAATCATGGTGGTGTGTAACGGAAATACATTTTAATTTTATGGGTTCATAAGTTATATGGTAGGTCTGGCAATTATTGTAAGGAGGTTGAGTTGGGAAACACGATGTCTGAATTGCGTGGTAGTTCATTGGCTGCTTTATTGACCCTTTTTGTATGTTGACCAATTATTATTCTAATTTGAAGATAGTAGCAAAATGGTTGCCAATTGGAGTTCGATTCGTGAAATAACCCGCAATTTAATTGGTCATTCACGTGTCGGTATCACTTTGTTTTACGTGTGTTCAATCGTTATCGAGAAAATGTATTTCTGAGTGACATAATTACCGACCATTTAGCGCCTCGCCGGCTTTGCTCTCGTTGGACGATGTTATTGTTGTAGGCGGGTCTTGAGAAACTAGTGTTGTTTTGTGAGGAGATGAAAATGGCGGCGGATGGCTGACCGCCGTCTTTATCGGATATTATACATAAAACTGCGATTTAATAAACCAGCGTTCTCTGTCGATTTTAACAGAACGTCATGTCATTTAATATGACCAGGTTTTAAGTATTTTCTAAACTCTTTGGTTGATTGGAGTTTTCCAAAAGACAAAGCGGAAAGTTCCTTTGGAAATAGATTGCTCGCTGTCTGCTGTTGCATTTTAAACTTAACGTTCGTTTTAGTTCAGCGAACAGTTTGTTCAGCATAATACGAAAATGTGTTTAAAATACATGCCGCAAATAACCCAGGACTGGTAACCCCCCTCACCCCCTAAAACTAGCCAGACAAGTGTCTAAATCGTATCATTAGTAAGCTACTCTATAGCTAACGTTAGCTATAACACGCTAACTCTTACATAATGAACCACACTACAATCCCAGATGCAATATTGGCGCTATCAACAAACTAAAGCTTCCTAGCTAATCCCATTCTCTCGGTAGGGTTTTGTTTTGGTGATCGACAACAATGCTTCCCTTTGGTGGGGGATAGCTAGCCAAAGATGCTAGCCTCTACTTTAGTATTTAACTAGCTATGTCCTAGTGGTAATTATCTGCCGTTAGCTGTAAATAACATAACGTTGCAATGTGTAAACGCTCGTACTTTATTTTATACGGTGGTTTTAGTCAAATCAAAATGTATTAACTTGGCTACGTTGCTGACTGTATTTTAGATTTAGTTTGTCAGATTTGAAAGGCTTTTTTAATTATTTTATTTTTTTACCCGCAAGTGACAGTGGACACATATTACACTACTAGAAATAAATACATAAGTTAAGCTACATTTCCAATCACGAGCTAGTTGTAGTGTTCAGCTGCTTGACAGCGCAGTCAGGTACCCACGTGTATCGGCGAACCGCCTACCAAAGCAGTCCACTGTCTCAAGTGACAGTCATAAAACATGGAAGATAAGCGTCGACCAAGATTCAGCAAGCGGCTGGTAAGTAACTAGTTGGCCCAGCGTTATTTCAACGTCTGTAGTAAAAATCCATCGCTAAACGTTACTTTAGACGTTTATGGTGATGAACTATCTGAAATGGCATGGACTACCGCTAGTTACTAACTATAATGAAATTGGCGTAGTATGGACATTTTAATATTTGAGTGTGTTCTAAAACTGTCCATATGGATTGAGATGTTGGAATTATAAAGACAGAGGAAGTGAGTTATGTTACTAGTCTGCGGTTCAATTCCATGACTTGCACCAAGACTTGTACCTCATAGTTTAGGTTATGGGAATAACTCGTGTTTTTCCCCCTAAGTAACTATTTATTTCCGATACCAAATAGCTGAGAAGCTTATGTCTCCGATTTGTCTTGCTTGATGGCATCATGTAGTCTAGAGTGTCGACTGTAACTTGAGAAAGTATGATAAACAAGGCTCTTTGGTCAAAAGTAGTGCCTTATAAATGGAATATGGTGCATTTTTCTAAGACGAGCCAGGTTCATGAGTTCATCGCTTGGGGGTTAAACAGTGCCAGGAGTGTGCATCATGTCACAGTCGCTCCAAAACATTGTAAAAGCAAACAGAGCGGAAGAGTAGTTAAAGAGGACCGGATCAACCATGCCTGGAGGAGTGAACACAGGGTTAGGTTGGGCTGTGGCTGGGATTAGTGTGAGAGCTAGCTAAATCCTTGGAAAGGAATATTGTGTACAATATTTTGTTACATGGTATCTCCCCAATTTCATGGTGTCCAATTGGTAGTAGTTAGTCTTGTCTCATCTCTGCAACTCCCGTACGGACTCGGGAGAGGTGAAGGTCGAGAGCCATGCGTCCTCAGAAACACAACCCAACCACACTGCTTCTTGACACAATGCCCATCCAACTCGGAAGCCAGCCGCACCAGTGTGCACTGCGCCCGGCCTGCCACAGGAGTCGCTAGTGCACGATGGGACAAACCTGAAATACTCTGGGCCAATTGTGCGCCGCCCCACGGGCCTCCCGGTCACGGCCGGCTGCGACAGAGCCTGGACTCTAACCCAGTATCTCTGGTGGCACAGCTAATACTGCAATGCAGTGCCTTAGACCACAGCGCCACCCAGGAGGCTACACGGTACATCTTTTAATTGAGGGTCAGATAAGATTATTGATTGATGTGTTTGAGGTGAGTTCTTTATTTTTCTGCACGTTGAGAGAATTTGAACCTGTTTAGTATGGTGACTAGGGTCTGCAGTCTACCTGACTGTAGAATCTGGATATTTACAGGTGAGGTGAAACAAAAAAAGGCTGTTACTAGGCAACCTGATGTTTATACTGTACAATGGAGGTATGTGTGTGTGTGTTGTGATTTGTTAAAGTTGAGTTTTAAATGATAGTCACGTTTGTAGGAGCAGAAGTAGAACGTGTCTCTCAGAGTAGTAGCCAGGCAGCATCATGCAGAGATAACGTTTTATCAATTATGAATAGGCTGAGATTTAGGCAGTGGTGGTCAGGTCTACATCTCTTAGTCTCTGGTCTGTGAGGGAGTTATTTTTCTTTGCCTGTTCTTTGAGCCATGCATCTCCAGAAGGCATATTGCAATACAACAGTGCCAGTGATGAAACGGGAGAAGAGCGAGAGAAGAGAGGGATGTGTGTGAGTGGAGAGGACACTGTGGCGAGAGCACGCTGTCTGCTCTGTGTGAAGCAAGAGGAGAAGTTACTGGAGAGGCTGGCTGTCTGACTGGCCATGTGAGCAGAAATGCGGAAAACACGGAGATAGATTGGGGGGGGGCACTGCAGAGGCGGAAGAATGACAGAGCTGGATAGACCGCGGGCCTCTTTTTCTCTCTGAAAAGGAGAGGGGGAGTGGAGGATGGTGAACGAAGGAGAGATGCTGCTGCACTACGCCAGGGATGTGAGAAGAAGGGAGGAGGAGGAGGAAGAAAGATAAAGAGAGGAGGAGGGATGGAATGGTGACACTAAAGGTGTGTAGAGTCTCCATCCCACCGGATTCCCCAAGGTGCACTGCAGGAGAGGGAAAGGGCAAGATAAATATGATGGAGAGGATACTGGATTGCTACAGTGAGGGAGGGAGAGAGAACATCTGTAACCCTGCTGGTACTGGCTCCGAGACCCACCGTCTCTTGGCGACGATCTTTGATAATAAACATGGACTTTTTAAACTTAACGTCTGTCGTGTGCCCTTACCCACTCTAGTTGCTCAGGCGTCGTGGCGCAATTGTGCTGCTCCGGGTCGTCTATTGTTTCTTGAGTAGCTGAGTGAGTGAGCGGCCAGGAGACCCAGGATGTGATCTAGACCGGAGGAGCTGGCTGTCCGTCGTTCCCCAGCCAAGGCGTCTCCCAGATGGATCCACTCCCTCCCGCTCCCATGTCCCTGGCATGGTGCTCCAATCCAGACTGTTTCTCTCTCTAGAGTCTGTTGTCACACAAGCAGAATTCCAGCCTTGGGAATACTAGGTGGAGCTGGTAACTGCGGTGTGCGTGACCAGCAGCTGGTCTGTGTGATGTCTCAGTTAAAGGTTGTTGGTTCCGCCGGGTGCTGTAGCAACGTAGTGCGTCACTGAGAGACGGTATGCTTGTGTCTCAAATGGCACCCTACACAGTGCACTATCTAGAGAGCCATTTGGTACGCGCAGCCACTCCACTGTACTGGGCAGCGGCCCAGGGGAGCACAGACCCGACTGGCGCACTGCGTTACACCACTCGCTGCAATGCCGTTGTGTCCTTCTCCTATACCAAACCACCTGAATGGAACAAAGATCTCTCGTCAACCCTGGCTTACAGATGGATAATGGATTTTGAATTTACTGGGACAGGGTTGTCTTCTTGAAGGGCTGGGCCACCCGGAGCCAAGGAGGATTGCAGTGAGATGTTGGAGGTAGGGCTGGTACTGGTGCCTCATTCTGCATCTCATGGCACTGATTTGGCTGCTACAGCGTTGGATACTAGTGCTGTTTAATGTCTCGCTGTATAGTGTCATTGGCTTGTGGCTGACTGGTGGACAGTACAGTGAGGTTGTTTCACATTGTGTGGTGTTTGCAAGGAGGCGTGTGTGTGTGTTCAGGGCTGGCTGAGGATATTTTAGAGGTGTGTGAGACGGGCGGAGAGAGTGCATTCTCAGACACCTCTTATTGTTGTCCCTGAGCTCTGGGCTGCTGGACCCCCTCCCTGGGTCAGCTGGTGCATTGCTATGGCAACCCTGGTCCACTCCCTGGTCCACTTTGTGTAGCTGTTAGCGATCGTGCTAATGATAACCGTCAGCTGGTAGACGGAAAGGCTTTCCCAAAAAACTTTCTCAGTTAAATGTTGTCTAAAAAGTAGCCTCTGCCTTTCTGGTGGAATGATATCATTATTATTTGCATCAATCCAATGGCCATTTGTTTTGCAAACTCTGAAATCACATGAGCGCTACACCACCATCAATGAAGCATCAAGCCTCCAGTTGACAGATAGAGCTGGTGAATAAGTAGTGGGGATGGGGGACAATATTGAGCAGGGGGAATGGAAGCACTGGGTAAAAAGGTCTACAGGTACCCCCCCTCTTCCTCTTTATCCCCCCCATCCCTGAGAGAAGGGAAAGTCAGTGTGAGGGAGATTAATGATAGGCTACATTAGAGAGAATTGATACCCTGGCCTGAACATTGATGTATTGTGTGTTCTGTGTTGATATGGGTTTGTGTGGGTATGTTCTTTCCTCCTTGCCCCAGTGTGTGTTGTAATACAGAGACTTTTTGTAGGAGGGAGGAGCAGTTAATGTACTGTGTGTGGGAGCGTTGTTTACACAGCCAAACGCTGCGGTCGTTAAGTAGCATTACATGTTACTGAAATACCTTAAAGAACCTGGGAGAAGTATTAAACCTAACTATTACAGAAATACTGTAAATACCCTAAAATAGTGCGATGGGATTTGAAGGGTATACAGCTGCTGAACACATTGAGGTAAATATGTTATTTAATCCTTTTCCTTCTTCCTCCTCACATTCCTCATCCCTATTCCCTCTTCCTCTTTCCCCCTCTCTCCAGCGGTCGGGCACGCGGCGGCGCTACCATGACGATGGTATCTCGGACGACGAGATCGAGGGGAAGAGGACCTTTGACCTGGAGGAGAAGCTGACGAGCGAGAGGTTCACCTCGGACAGGGTCAAACGCATGGAGGGGAAAGGTCAGCGTTGGGTGTCATTGCAGTAGAATGACGGAGGGTTTGAGACATTGTCTGTGTCTGAAATTGCACCCTATTCCCTATATGAAATGCACTTCTGACAGTAGTAGTGCACTATAGGGAAGGGAATAGGGTCTCATTTGGGCGTTGCGTACCAACTTGAGTAGCTTTGAGGATTCCTGTTTAGTTTATGGCTTATTGTGGTTTGTTTTTCCAGACCTCACGTTTGAGTACATCCAAAGAGGTGGGTTGAGGGACCCGATCATCTTTGAGAAGCCAGACGGACTGGGCATCAAGTACGTCCTGCTTTCCCCCCTCAACTCTGTTGGAAACACATTCACTGTATTCTCTCTGGGGCGATTAGAATAGCTGAACTTGCGTTGAGTTTATAAGTCTGAGTGACATGTAACCCTGGTTTGTCGTGCTCTCTAAAGGATGCCAGATCCAGACTTCAGTGTGAACGACGTCAAGATATTTGTCGGTAAGATTCCCTCCTCCTCCAGTGCTTCTATCCAAACATGCCTTTTCCAGTTCCTCTCCTTAACCCACTTCACTCTATTTCTCTTTCTCCATCATAACACTCCCTCATTTACATCTCCTTTACTTCTCTCCTTTCCTCGCTCGCATTGTTAACACCACAGTCGACCAAACAAGCCCTGCAGGCTCCAGTTTGATCTGATCTTGACCGTATTGCCCGGTGATATGAAGTGCTGCAAAGAAGGACCTAGAAAAGCTGCAGCTGGCCCAGAACAGAGCTGCAAGTGTTGCCCTTCAATGCACACAAGAGGGCTAATGTCAACAGTATGCATGTCAGTCTCTCTTGGCTCAAAGTACAGGAGAGGTTTGACTGCATCAATTCTTGTTTTTCTGAGAAATATTGTGTTAATTTCCAAATAGTCTGTATAATCAAGTTACAAATAGCTCTGATAGGCATGCTTACCCACCAGACATGCCACCAGGGCTTCACAGTCCCCAAATCAAGAACGGATTCAAGGCAACACACAGTATTCTATAGAGCCGCTATCACATGGAACACCCTTCCATCTCAAATGACTCAAGCAAACCGCAAAAAATGAGCTTCAAAACAACACCTCACAGAACATTGCCTCTCCCCATCTGACCAAATTAACTGATAGCCATTATGTACAGGGCATTCAAAGTATTCAGACCCCTTCACTTTTTCCACATTTTGTCATGTTACAGCCTTATTCTAAAATGGATTAAACTATTATGTTTTTTTTATCAATCTAAACACAATACCCCATATTTACAAAGCAAAAACAGGTTTTTGGACATTTTTGCAAAAAACAAAGCAAACAAACAAAAATATATACATTCAGACCCTTTACTCAGTACTTTGTTGAAGCACCTTTGGCAGCGTTTACAGCCTCTAGTCTTCTTGGGTATGATGCTACAAGCTTGGCACACCTGTATTTGGGGAGTTTCTCCCATTCTTCTCTACAGATCCTCTCAAGCTCTGTCAGGTTGGATGGGGAGCGTCTCTGCACAGCTATTTTCAAGTCTCTCCAGAGATGTTCTGGGTCACTCAAGGACATTCAGAGACTTGTCCTGAAGCCACTCTTGCGTTGTCTTGGTTGTGTGTTTAGGGTCGTTGTCCTGTTGGAAGGTGAACCTTCGCCCCAGTCTGAGGACCTGAGCACTCTGTAGCAGGTTTTCATCAAGGATCTCTCTGGCCTCCCGGGTGGCGCAGTGGTTAAGGGCCACCAGAGACTCAGGGTTCGCGCCCAGGCTCTGTCGCAACTGGCTGCGACCGGGATGTCCGTGGGGCGACACACAATTGGCCTAGCGTTGTCCGGGTTAGGGAGGGTTTGGCCGGTAGGAATATCCTTGTCTCATTGCGCACCAGCGACTCCTGTGGCGAGCCGGGCGCAGTGCACGCTAACCAAGGTCGCCAGGTGCACGGTGTTTCCTCCGACACATTGGTGCGGCTGGCTTACGGGTTGGATGCGCGCTGTTAAGAAGCAGTGTGGCTTGGTTGGGTTGTGTATCGGAGGACGCATGACTTTCGACCTTCGTCTCTCCCGAGCCCTTATGGGAGTTGTAGCGATGAGACAAGATAGTAGCTACTAACAATTGGATACCACGAAATTGGGGAGAAAAAGGGGGTAAATATTGGAAATATATATATTTTTTAAGACCTCTCTGTACTTTGCTCATCTTTGCCTTGATCCTGACCAGTCTCCCAGTCCCTGCCTGCCGCTGAAAAACATCCCCACAGCATGATGCTGTCACCACCATGCTTCACTGTAGGGATGGTGCCAGGTTTCCCCCAGACGTGACACTTGGCATTCAGGCCAAAGAGTTCAATCTTGGTTTCATCAGACCAGAGAATCTTATTTCTCATGGTCTGAGAGTCCTTTAGGTGCCGTGCCCTTTGGCAAACTCCAAGCTGGCTTGTCATGTGCCTTTTACTGAGGAGTGGTTTCCATCTGGCCACTCTACCATAAAGGCCTGATTTGGTGGAGTGGTGCAGAGATGGTTGCCCTTCTGGAAGGTTCTCCCATCTCCACAGAGGAATTCTGGAGCTCTTTCAGAGTGACCATCAGGTTCTTGGTCACCTCTTGGTCACCTCCCTTGGTTAGTTGGCCGGGTGGCCAGCTCTAGGAAGAGTCTTGGTGGTTCCAAACTTCTTCCATTTAAGAATGGAAGAGGCCAGTGTGTTCTTGAGGACCTGCAATGCTGCAGTAATGTTTTGGTACCCTTCCCCAGATCTGTGCCTTGACGCAATCCTGTCTCGGAGCTCTACAGATAATTATTTCAACCTCTTGGCTTGATTTTTGCTCTGACATGCTGTGTCAATTGTGGGACCTTTCCAAATTAATGCAATTAATGGAATTTACCACAGGTGGAATCCAATCAGGTTGTAGAAACATCTCAAAGATGATCAATGGAAAATTAAAAAACAGTTTTTGCTTACCATTATGGAGTATTGTGTGTAGATTGAGATTTGTATTTATTTAATCCATTTTAGAATAAGGCTGTAATGTAACAAAATGTGGAAAAGGGCAGCGTGCCTGAATACTTTTCGAATGCACCGTACATATAATGATGTGTGGGTAACTGTCAGGACCTTTTTTTTTGTTCCCATTTTAATTGGTGTGGTTCAGTCCTTGAGCTGTTCTTGTCTTGATGTTCTTATGTCATGTTTCATGTTCTGGAAGAGTAGCTTCTGCTTCAGCAACAGTTAATGGGGATCCCAATAGAACACCAAATACTCTCTTACCTTCCCTTTTCTGTCTCTCTCCTTTGTTCCTCCCTCACCGTATCACCTCTCTGTCTGTACCCCTCTCCCCTTCCTTGTCTCCCCTAGGCAGCAGGCGTATGATGGATGTGATGGATGTCAGTACTCAGAAGGGTATAGAGATGTCTATGGCCCAGTGGAGACGTTACTACGAGACGCCCCCCTCCCAGAGGGACAAACTCTACAACGTCATCAGCCTGGAGTTTAGCCACACCAAGCTGGAGAACCTGGTCCAGAGGCCTGCATCGGTCAGTCTGACATACATACATACATACATACATACATACATACACGCTCACACACCAAGCTGACCGACCTGGTCCGGAGGCCCATGTTGGTCAGTCTGAGACGCGCGCGGACACACATATCGGCACACACACCCTCCTGTCTGTTCTTACCGCCTCCTTTGTATCCTATCAGGTGGACATCATAGACTGGGTGGACAACATGTGGCCTCGGCACCTGAAGGAGAGACAGAGAGACTCCACCAACTCCATCACAGACATGCAGTACCCCAAAGTGCAGAAGTAAGGCTCATCTGTGTCCCAAATTGCACCCTATATAGTGCACAACCTGACCATGGTCCGTAGGCCCCGTCAACGCCATCACAGATATGCAGTACCCCGAAGTGCGACCCTCTCCCTCAACTGCATTCTCCTTCCCTCTTTCTCTCCTCCTCTGTTCCAGGTACTGTCTAATGAGTGTGCAGGGCTGCTACACAGACTTCCACATAGACTTCGGCGGTTCCTCGGTCTGGTACCACATACTGCGGGGAGGCAAGGTAACAACAGACTACTTGATCTTACAATGTTCGACTCGGACACGAGTCTCGACCCGTTCTATTTGGGACTCGAATAAGAGTGACTCTGGTGTCCTCTCACTTCTTACCTCTTGAGCGCTTACTTCCTGTCAGGTGTTCTGGCTGATCCCGCCCACGCCTCAGAACCTGGAGCTGTATGAGGACTGGGTGTTGTCGGGGAAACAGGGAGACATCTTCCTGGGAGACAAGGCCCAGGACTGTCAGAGGATCGAGCTGAAGCAGGGCTATACCTTCATGATCCCCTCAGGTACCCACTTAATATGTTGTGAAATTTGGTGTGAATGGATTGTAGAACTGCCTTCATTTCGCTGGACTCCAGGAAGAGTAGCTAATGGGGATCCATAATAAATACACACACACAGATATTTAACCGTTTAAACTTAGTGTTCCTGTTTCTAATGTTTACCTTTGTTTGTGTCCTGTCAGGTTGGATCCACGCGGTCTACACACCAGTGGACACCCTGGTGTTTGGGGGAAACTTCCTCCATAGCTTCAACATCCCCATGCAACTCAACATCTACAGCATCGAGGACAGGACACGGGTGGGAGACATACACACACACACACTCTCTCTTTCATCTCTTTCTCCTAAATGTACTGAATCTTTTTTTGTTCCTGAGCACTCGTAGAAGAGACGTTCCAATGTATGTAGTGGAAGTTACTAATAAATTGAAAGTTGAACTTGGTGTCTCTGCAGGTACCAGCTAAGTTCCGTTACCCGTTCTATTATGAGATGTGTTGGTACGTGCTGGAGAGATACCTCTTCAGTCTGACCAACACCTCCTACCTCACGCCTGACTTCCAGAAACACTCCCTGGGCATCGGTCAGTGCCAACAACACTACCCTCTATCACTACCCCCTCTTTGTCTCTGTCTCTCTGTTCTCTCACCCCACCCCTCTGTTTCTGTTCTCTCACCCCACCCCTCTGTTTCTCTGTTCTCTCACCCCACCCCTCTGTTTCTGTTCTCTCACCCCATCTCTCTGTTTCTCTGTTCTCTCACCCCACCCCTCTGTTTCTCTGTTCTCTCACCCCACCCCTCTGTTTCTCTGTTCTCTCACCCCACCCCTCTGTTTCTCTGTTCTCTCACCCCACCCCTCTGTTTCTCTGTTCTCTCACCCCACCCCTCTGTTTCTCTGTTCTCTCACCCCACCCCTCTGTTTCTCTGTTCTCTCTCTCTACACTCCACCTCTATTATTTCAGCAGGCAGCTCAGCACTTCTCTAACCAGCATTACTCTATATTAGGTGGTTACGTTTGAATGACAGCACGAGATCTATAACTTGAGATGTGCGTTCTCTGTATTTCGTTAGATTACAAACCCTGCATTTTCTTTTCTCTTTCCAACTCCCCCTCTTAATCTCTCCGCCCCTCCCTCCCACCAGGTCTTACCAGAGACCCCTCCACCTGTGAGTCAGTCAACGGGCACACCCAGGAGGAGGATGAAGAGGAGGCTCCCCCGACCCGGGGCTCTAAGCCCGGGGTGAAGGTTCACCTCACGCCCTTTGAGCTGGAGGGGCTGTGGAACCTGCTGGGGAAGCTGGAGTCGTTGCCCTCACAGAAGAACTGTGTCCCGGCAGGCATACACGATGCTCCCGCTCTGCTGCACGACATCCGGGTGAGGGAGGGAGGGAGGGAGGGAGGGATGGATGTGTGTGTCTGACAGAATGAAATATCCTCATATCAAAGTGGATACGCATGACTGACTAAGTCACTGTGGATAAAACCGTCTGCTAAATGGGGTATATTATAACGGTTTTGTGTGTGTGTTTTCATGTACCAACCTTCTCTTGTCCTCTGTAAGGCCCTGCTGAAGGAGCACGCTAATGACATCCCCAAACTGTCCTACACTGGCAAGCCCATCGTCAAGTGGCCCAAGAGGGTGAGGAGGAGACACACCGCATTCAGTCACATTGGCCCTTCACACTCCTACCCATATACGGGATCAGATTGGCCCTTCACACTCCTACCCATATACGGGATCAGATTGGCCCTTCACACTCCTACCCATATACGGGATCAGATTGGCCCTTCACACTCCTACCCATATACGGGATCAGATTGGCCCTTCACACTCCTAACCATATACGGGATCAGATTGGCCCTTCACACTCCTACCCATATACGGGATCAGATTGGCCCTTCACACTCCTAACCATATACGGGATCAGATTGGCCCTTCACACTCCTACCCATATACGGGATCAGATTGGCCCTTCACACTCCTACCCATATACGGGATCAGATTGGCCCTTCACACTCCTACCCATATACGGGATCAGATTGGCCCTTCACACTCCTACCCATATACGGGATCAGATTGGCCCTTCACACTCCTACCCATATACGGGATCAGATTGGCCCTTCACACTCCTACCCATATACGGGATCAGATTGGCCCTTCACACTCCTACCCATATACGGGATCAGATTGGCCCTTCACACTCCTACCCATATACGGGATCAGATTGGCCCTTCACACTCCTACCCATATACGGGATCAGATTGGCCCTTCACACTCCTAACCATATACGGGATCAGATTGGCCCTTCACACTCCTACCCATATACGGGATCAGATTGGCCCTTCACACTCCTACCCATATACGGGATCAGATTGGCCCTTCACACTCCTACCCATATACGGGATCAGATTGGCCCTTCACACTCCTAACCATATACGGGATCAGATTGGCCCTTCACACTCCTACCCATATACGGGATCAGATTGGCCCTTCACACTCCTAACCATATACGGGATCAGATTGGCCCTTCACACTCCTACCCATATACGGGATCAGATTGGCCCTTCACACTCCTACCCATATACGGGATCAGATTGGCCCTTCACACTCCTACCCATATACGGGATCAGATTGGCCCTTCACACTCCTACCCATATACGGGATCAGATTGGCCCTTCACACTCCTACCCATATACGGGATCAGATTGGCCCTTCACACTCCTACCCATATACGGGATCAGATTGGCCCTTCACACTCCTACCCATATACGGGATCAGATTGGCCCTTCACACTCCTACCCATATACGGGATCAGATTGGCCCTTCACACTCCTACCCATATACGGGATCAGATTGGCCCTTCACACTCCTACCCATATACGGGATCAGATTGGCCCTTCACACTCCTACCCATATACGGGATCAGATTGGCCCTTCACACTCCTACCCATATACGGGATCAGATTGGCCCTTCACACTCCTACCCATATACGGGATCAGATTGGCCCTTCACACTCCTACCCATATACGGGATCAGATTGGCCCTTCACACTCCTACCCATATACGGGATCAGATTGGCCCTTCACACTCCTACCCATATACGGGATCAGATTGGCCCTTCACACTCCTACCCATATACGGGATCAGATTGGCCCTTCACACTCCTACCCATATACGGGATCAGATTGGCCCTTCACACTCCTACCAATATACGGGATCAGATTGGCCCTTCACACTCCTACCCATATACGGGATCAGATTGGCCCTTCACACTCCTACCAATATACGGGATCAGATTGGCCCTTCACACTCCTACCCATATACGGGATCAGATTGGCCCTTCACACTCCTACCCATATACGGGATCAGATTGGCAGGTTTGGACGGCAATAAGTGTTAAGTTCATGTTTTAATTATCCCCATGTTTCTGTGATTACGGGGCTATCACTCAGTCAGAGTGCGCCTGCGCAGGGAGTCTGGTTGTTGATGGACCTAGCCTTGAGTGTAATGGCTACCTGGTAGTGTGTTCATACGGTATAGTAAACTTTGTTCAACCGGAACCTTGTCGTTGTGTCATTTTGCGTTAACAAGAAGTGCCTTAATTGGGACTCAGTGGCTGTACAGTAACCTGATGTATCTGACGTCGGAGCTCAGTCTGTCTGCTTCACAGCGCTGGATGGGTTTTTGACTGACAGCCGTTTTCTGAACTTGAGCACCACACGCGACAAGAAGATGCCCCTCGTCCCTCCCGCTAATTGGGCCACCTTTTGCATGTTTTTTTGTTGATGTCTGACTGGGGGGAAATGCTGTAAAGGACTCTGTATTTTGAACGATGGAAAGGTTGGGGATGACAACAAATACCGCTTTGATGTCGTACAAGCAAGATTTCCGCATGGTAAAACTCCTGTCGACACAGTGACAACGTCACAAGGGGACACGGTGGCATACCCTGTTCTGAACAGAATGAGCCTGTTTGTTTGTTTGTTGTGGAATTTGTTTTGCCGCCGAACACACACTCTTGACTCTGTTCTATGCTCACCAAAATTCCAATCTGTTTCTCTGAAAAGTCCTGTGAAAGTCTACCGATGTAAGATCGTATTTTAGAGCGTAGCGAGTCGTGTTGGAAATAGAACACGCTTTCAAATGATGCCCACCTGACCCAGACTGCGGTTTCTAATTGAGATGTTTTTGGTTAGCGTGAACCACAACAGTAATCGTGTGACGGCGCCCGGTGCAGGGCTGTGTTCCCGAACGAATCAACTACAAGTCCGCTTGCTCTAGTTCCTCAACGGCACAACTAGGAGAGCTCAAAAAATTTAAAAAAAAATATATATATATAGTTGAAGACTCTTCACATAAAAGTGCATTGAAATTCATGTTTTTATAATGTTCCTTAAAGTATCCAGATTACAGTAAACGTGAAATCAAGTTTAAATGTTTGGATTCCATCTTGTGTCAGGTGAACTGTTGTCCTCAACTTTGGTTGAATCATTTTCCCATCATGTTCAAACTGTTGCTTTGAATAGTTGTTCTGTAAGAAACCTGTAGCCCTGTCCATATAGGCCTGTCCCCACAAGTGTTACACACATACTGTACATTGTCATAAGACAGAGTGCAAGTCATGCCACATTCTTAGACTGCTACATACCTCTCTTTAAATCCATGTACTTTTCTGACTCTTAAATCCACAGAGGGATGCTTTTCCAGACAGATTAAGCCCAGTGCTGGACTGTTGCCTTCGTCTCCCCCCATTGATTTAATTTTTTAAAACATTTTTTAAAACTTTGAATTCACCTTTATCCCAATAATTCTCGTCCCCACCTTTCCAGCCGTCGTGGTACCAGCCCCCTCCCCCTCCTCCCCCGGTGGCTCGTCCCAAGCTGTCTGCCACGGTGGTGACCCCGCGACCCCAGAAGCCCGCCTCCTCCATGTCCGTGCTGCGGCGGCGGCGCGTGCGGTGTAAGCGCTGCGAGGCGTGTGTCAGGACGGAGTGCGGGGACTGTAACTTCTGCAGGGACATGAAGAAGTTCGGCGGGCCGGGGAAACTCAAACAGACCTGCGTGCTCCGACAGTGTCTGGCGGTGAGAGCGAGCGTCTGTGTGTGAGAGCGAGCGTCTGTGTGTGAGAGCGAGTAGGATGGTGTGTGAGCGAGCGAGTGGTTTATGTGTGTGTGTGAGAGCGAGTGGGGGGGAGGGCATGTGTGGGTTTGGATGTGTGAGATGTTTCACCCGAACAGTAGAAGCATTGTCACTGTCTCCCTCTCTTTGCTAGCTGTGTGTATCACTTACTGCTTGCCTTTGATGCCTGGGTCCTTACTGTATCTCTTCTTCCCAGCTAGTATAGTGTGTGTGTTTGAGTCATTGTGACAGAATATACTGGTCTGTCAGTATATTAACTCCTCCCTTTCTCTCCCCCAGCCGGGTCTGCCCCTGTCAGTGGTGTGTGAGATCTGTGCAGAGGGGAACCAGGAGGGAGGAGAGGGGCCAGTCTTCGCCCTCACCCTCATGGAGTGTTCCAACTGTGCCCAGATAGCCCACCCCGCCTGCCTCAAGGTAACCCCGACACTCTCCTCAAACTATACCCTACCTTCAAGTTTCAGCTTGATTTGCCATATGTAATAAATGCATGTTTGAAATCTTACTCACCAGAGCTCTCGCAATCAAATCGGCATTAAAACACACATGACATCACTTTTTGTTGTCTGACATCAGTACAGATGGAGGTTAAACTCTCCCTCTATCTCGCTCTGTTGGTTCTCAAGCAAAATGCTCTACACTTCTCTGACCACCTCTGTCTCTCTCCCTCCACCTCTGTCTCTCTCCCTCCACCTCTGTCTCTCTCCCTCCACCTCTGTCTCTCTCCCTCCACCTCTGTCTCTCTCCCTCCACCTTTGTCTCTCTCCCTCCACCTTTGTCTCTCTCCCTCCACCTCTGTCTCTCTCCCTCCACCTCTGTCTCTCTCCCTCCACCTCTGTCTCTCTAGGTAACAGGGGATGGTGTGGTGAATACAGATCTGCCCAGCTGCTGGGAGTGTCCCAAATGTGTTCTGGGAATCACCGACACTGAGGTAGACCCTCCTCTATCTACACACACAAACACACACACTGTGTCCCGGCTAGCTAACGGCCGTGACTCTCTCCCTGTGCTGTGTGTCAGTCTTCGGGCACCGATGATGATGACAGTGGGGCGTCCGTTGGCCTCGGCGCTGGCGTGAGCCCCCTCTCCGCTGGCGTGAGCCCCCTCTCCGCCACCGCCCTCTCCTCCACCCAGGGGCCTCTAGGGGTCTCCATGGAGCCAGGTTCTGCTCCTGGGTTGGGGGACGAGGGCTGGGGCAGGGCGATACTGCTATACCCAGGGCTGGTTCCCAAACCCCCCTCCTCCTCCTGGTTCTCCGAGGCGCCCCTTCCCTCCCCTGGGCAGCTACTACTAGAGCAGCACGGCCTCAAGCGGGCGGGGAGATGGGCAAGCGGGCGTAGGAAGAGGGTGAGAGGCCTACCGCCGCCACCGTCCTCCCCCCCCCGCCCGTTACATCATCACTCGCCTATCACTGCTCTGACTGACGAGGGGAGGGGCTGGGGTAAACGTGGGGCTTTGGGCTCCACAAGTACTGTCTGAATGTAGAACCCTTTGCTTTAGAGTTGATATCAGATACTTTATCTGTGCTGGTTTTCAGCTTGCCTGGCTTAATGGACCAATAGAAAAGTCTGGCACTCCAGGCAGACTCAAGACTTCAACTATTTGAACCTAGGTCTAGTCCATGTATTTGTGAGACGGTATTTGTGGAGCAGAAAGTGTTTGTAGCCTGAACGAAAGCCCAGTGCATGTGGAGGTTGAGCGAGAGAATGTGAATGTGCTTGTCTGTCTTCAGTGCAGCAGGCATTATGTCAACAGAAAGGTTGCAGTATTCAATGAACAGTGCATTTCTGTTGCATTGATGTTTTTCTTTTTTTGATTTCAGGTGAAGGAGGACAAGAATAAAATGTTACACGCAGTAAGTATGGCAGCCAATAAAAATGTGTTCAATTAAACTGAAGACAGTTTTTCACCCTTTCCCTAAAGGATACTTCGCTCCCTCCCTCTCTTCTTTCATCTCTCCTTTCCTCGCTCCTTTCCTCTGCCCTCTTTCATTTTCTCCTTTCCTACTCCTTCCTTCCAGAAACGCAAGTCTTCTTCGTATCTCGACGGCCGCATCGCCAAGATCTACCGTCGCCGTGGTCACAGCCGAGACGACGACGACGACTCGGGCAGCGATGATGATGATGATGATAATGATGAAGGCTCCAGGGGCGGAGGAGGAGGCGCGGGACAGAAGATGTCCGGGCCACGCCCTCGCGGCAGTGGCTCCGCCTCTCGGAGAGGCTATGGGACTGGGAGGCGGGGCATTTGGAGAGGCTCCTCCCACATAGGGGCAGGCCGCGGGAGTGGGCTTGCCCCTCACTCCTCCCTGAAGATGAGGCGCGGCAGAGGAGGGCTGGGGGCGGGCCGAGGGGATAGAGAGGGGGGGCGTAGGGAGAGGGGCGGGAGAGTGCGCCTCCGGGGAGGCACCAGGATGCAGAGGCGCAGGGACGAGTCAGAGGATGACGATGATGATGACGAGGAAGATGACGACAGCGAGGAAGATCGGCAGCATCACCACCGGCAACGCCGCAGGCGGAGGAGAACGGACGACGAGGAAGACGACGACGATGATGAAGACGATGATGAGGAAGACAGCTCGGCCCGGGACCTGGAGGATGAGGACATGGCGGATGAAGATGAGGATGAGGAAGACGATGAGAACAGGTCAGACTCTGAACCAGAGCCTCCCGTCCTCCTGGTGTCTGACCTTAACGACGACCTCCTAAACGGCTCATACCTGACAGTGACCCTACAGCGCCCCCCCAGGGCCAAACGCCACCCCGGCTCCATCGTGCCCAAGCTGGAGGCCGCCATGTCTCCCAGAACCCACGGCGGCGGTCCAGGTTACGTCCAGCATAAAACTCTCGGGAAGACGCGGCACAAAAACGGCATGGTCGCCGCCGGCAACGGCCTGGCCCAACCCGCTAAGAATCCAGTCGGCCGGCCGCCTCGTCACCGTATCAACAATCCCCACGGCGACACAACAGACAGGGAAAGAGAGAGGGACACTGCCTCTCATTCCTACTCTGACTCCTCGGCCTCCCCCACCCCTCCTCCCCACTCCTCCCACTCTCCTTCCTCGCTCCTGTCGCTTCCCTCCTTTAAGGATGTAGGAAACGAGAAAGGAGGGGAGAAGGAGGTGTGGGTGGCGGTGTTCCGTTACCTGAGCCGAGCCGAGCTGGCTAGCTGTATGGCTGTCTGTAAGGCCTGGTACAAATGGTGAGTCACACAATGTCTGTCTGTCTTATTAGATTCCAATTCACAGCCATAAGTTAGTGATTGGGGGGGGAAATCTACACAGTTGCATAATGGGATATTATTTTTGGCGAAATATAGTATTAACAATATCGCAATATTTTCTGCTAGTTTGCTTGTTCTCCATCTTTTTAAAAATGGAGCCAATTTGTTTTCAGCACTTATTTCCATGACTGATCCAAACTGGTTTCTCATGGCTCTGTTCAACAGACATCTATCTATATGGTGAGCAATATGTTTGGAACATCCAATCGCGTTACTTATAGAATCGCAATCCATATCGTATCGGCACCTAAGTATCGCGATCATATCGTAAGGTCCCTGGCAATTACCAGCCCTGCTTATTGTTTCTATAGACAAAGGAGTTTATTTCCTGTTTCTGGTTCAACGCAGCTTTAGGATATTTTCTTCCTTTTTAAAATGGCACATGACACTCTCCTCAGTCTGTGGACCAAAGGGCATTTTCTGTGGGGCTTCTCCACGACGCGTGTGGTTTTTACACCAGCGACAGGAGACAATCATGTCAGTTTTAATGGATGAAAAATACTAAAGCTGCGTTGAAACAGAACCAGGAAACCTCCTTTTTATCTGACATCCTCATCCTAACTATCCTCGTTTCTGTACCCCTCTCCTCCCTCCCTCTCCCTCCTCTCTGTAGGAGTTGTGACAAGCGTCTGTGGAGTGGTGTGGATGTATCGCGGTGTCCCTCCCTCTCCTCCCAGGCCGTGCAGGGCATCATCAAACGCCAGCCCACCTCGCTGGACCTTTCCTGGACCCCCGTGTCCAAGAAACAGATCACCCTGCTCATACACCGCCTGCCAGGTAGGACACACACACACACATACATACATACATATATATATATATATATATAGCTACTGCACAGACACACCAACAGTCTACACACACACACCTTACCATCACAAGTTGAATTAAAATCTTCTCCATCCTCTCTCTCTACCCCCCCCACCCCCGTCTCTTCTCTCAGGCCTGAAGGAGTTGATGATAGCAGGTTGCTCCTGGTCGTCCATGTCAGCCCTGTCCACCCCCAGCCTGCCGTGCCTCCGTACCCTGGACCTGCGCTGGGCAGAGGGCGTCAAAGACACCCAGATCAGGGACCTGGTCATACCACCAGGTCACTCGTCAATACTGACAGACTAACAGGGGTGTTGGGAGTTAAACCTCTCTCCTTTTCCTACAGGCCGTTATGACTGCAGCAGGCCACTGGTGCCGTGTGTGTTTGACTATAGTAGTTTGAGGAATTATGTAGCTGCTTCACCTCCCCTATGATGAATGAATCTAGCGTTTTTAGGTGGTTGGGTTTGGTGAGTAAGTATTTTATATTGAATGGGGTGGGTGTGTGACGGTACTGAACGCATCTAACCCCTCTCTCCCTGAAGGTTGTGACAGTCGGTCTCGGCTGCGTGGCTGTGTGGCGCTGCGTCTAGCCGGCCTGGACATCAGTGACTCCACCCTGAGGCTGATTCTCCGTCACATGCCCCTGCTAGAGCGGCTGGACCTGGCCCACTGCAGGGACCTCACGGACCAATCCATCTGCCTGCTCACCGCCGCCGGCACAAACACACGCAACACGCTCACGGAGATCAACCTCGCAGGTAGGCACGCACACCCATGGAATGCGTAGAGATGAACCTTGAAGGTACACACAACCCACATGCAAATTTGCAATGGCTGAGATCACTCTCGCAAGTACACACACACACACACACTCATTTCCTTCATACAGGTTGTACACCTCTGTCTCAGCCCTCCTTCCCCCTCCTCCCCCAGGTTGTAACAAGCTGACGGACGGCTGTCTGGCGTACCTGAAGAGGGCGTCTGGCCTGGCGCTGCTGGACCTGCGGGGCTGCAAAGGTGTGACGCTGCGGGGCTGTGAGGGCTTCATCTCGGACCTCTCTCACTGCGTCCTGTTCTGTATGACGGAGGAGAAACTCATTCAGAGGATATCGTAAAACTCACCGCGTTCTTACTCCTACGCAAGGGGCACATAGTGACCCCGTGCCAGCCAGCCAGGCAGGGGGGAGAGATGGGGAGCAGCCAACACCCCTCCCCCGAAAAGGAGAACAAGCGCCCCAAAAAAAGGAGGGCGAGCTAAAAACAAAAGCGAAAAGACATTCCCACTCCTCACTTGGGAAGAGAGGGGAGGATGAAGAGGGGAGGATGAAGAGATGTGTAAGGAGAGGGGAGAATGTGCTGTTGCAGCATCATGTTTATTAGGAGGTTTAGGAATGATATGGATAGCACAGACACTTGCTAGTGTTGTTCACGCAACAGGGCTGAAAATGGGAACCCTGGGCCTCCCGAGTGGTGCAATGGTCTAAGGCACTGGACGTGCCACTAGAGATTCTGGTTCAAGTCCAGGCTCAGTCGCAGCTGGACGTGACCGGGAGACCCATGAGGCGGCGCAAAATTGGCCCAGCGTCGTCGTCCGGGTTAGGGGAGGGTTTGGCCATGATGTCCTTGTCCCATCACGCACTAGCGACTCCTGTGGCGGGCCGGGCACAATGCACGCTGAGACGGTCGCCAGGTGTACGGTGTTTCCTCCGACACATTGGTGCGGCTGGCTTCCGGGTTAAGCGGGCATTGTGTCGAGAAGCAGTGCGGCTTGGTTGGGTTGTGTTTCTGAGGACGCGCGACCTTCGCCTCTCCCGAGTCCGTACGGGAGTTGCAGCGATGAGACAAGACTGTAAACTACCAATTGGATACCACGAAATTGGGGAGAAAAAAGGTTGAACAAAGAAAATGGAAACCCTATGGATTGAATGTGGGTTTTTGTGCGACATGGTCTACATGAAGTGGAGTGAATCAGGGTTTAGGTTTCAGGAGGGGTTGAGAGGGAAGGGGACTGGGGAAGACCCAGACATGACTGGTGTGTCCCACTAGGTCCAGACTCTATGCCACACTGTCCAACACTTCCACGGACTCCTTGGGGAAACCGAGTCGGTACTGATGATGATGAAATGCAAATTAGTGCCAACGGGTTCCTGGAACCCCCCCCCATTTCGGCTCTCATTGTTTCAGCTCTCTTCTTTTCGCGCCATCCTCACCTCTGTTCCTTACGCTTACAGCCATGCGTTTTGTTGGATAAAAAACGTACTGTATCTCTCATTAGTTACATCCAAAACGGTACCCTGTTCCTCATAGTACACTACTACAGAGCCCTGGTCAAAGGTAGTACTCTATATATGGAATAGGGTGCTATTTGGGACGAATACATTGTTTCTCTTCAGTTTTACTTGACTCATTTCTCACTACCAGCCACTACAGGTCTTAACTTTTCTTCTTTGAATTCCCTCATTTGAGACTATTTTCCTCCTGTCATTTTAATGTCTTTCCTTTGTCTTTTTACATGTGTAATGTTTTGTTCATCCCTCCGTCTCGGTCCCCCATAATGTTATTGTTAATAATGTTGAACCGGAAGGCTCTTGGGTTGGGTGCGTCGCAAATGTCACCCTAGACCCAATATAGTGCACTACTTTTGAAAATTATATAGGGAATAGGGTACCATTTGGGACGTGGTCTTGGTGAATTGTTTTGGTTGCCCTACTGCAGTTGCTCAATGGGACTGTAATGTGCCTGTAGCATTGCAATCAATTATATAATTATTTTCTGAAATGTTTTGCAGAAATTCTCTTAATTTGTGGTTTTTGCAAGAAAAAGAAAATTAAAACAAAAATCTGAAATGAATAGTGTGTGCGCACGTCTTGATTGAAATTATGTTGAGGTCAGTTGCCAAGTACATTGCCAGTCAAAAGTTTGGACACACCTACTCATTCAAGGTTTTTTCTTAATTTTTACTATTTTCTACAATGTAGAATAATAGTGAAGACGTGACACATGGAATCATGTAGTAACCAAAAAAGTGTTAAACAAATCAAAATAAATAATAAAACCCTTACACAGCCTGGAGGTGTGTTGGGTCATTGTCCTGTTGAAAAACAAATGATAGTCGCACTAAGCACAAACCAGATGGGATATCGCTGTAGAATGCTGTGGTAGCCATGCTGGTTAAGTGTGTCTTGAATTCTAAATAAATCACTGCCCATGTCACCAGCAAAACACCATCACACCACCACCTCCATGCTTCACAGTGGGAATCACACATGCTGAGATCATCCGTTCACCTACACTGCGTCTCACAAAGACACGGCGGTTGGAACCAAAAATCTCAAACTTGGACTCATCAGACCAAAGGACAGATTTCCACCGGTCTAATGTCCATTGCTCGTGCTTCTTGGTCCAAGCAAGTATCTTCTTATTATTGGTGTCCTTTAGTAGTGGTTTCTTTGCAGCAATTTGACCATTAAGGCCTGATTCACAGTCTCCTCTGAACAGTTAATGTTGAAATGTGTCTGTCTGTTACTTGAACTCTGAAGCATTTATTTGGGCTGCAATTTCTGAGGCTGGTAACTCAAATGAACTTATCCTCTGCAGCAGAGGTAACTCTGGGTCTTCCTTTCTTGTGGCGGTCCTCATGAGAGCCAGTTTCATCATAGCGCTTGATGGTTTTTGCGACTGCACTTGAAGAAACTTCCAAAGTTCTTCAAATTTTCCGGATTGGCCGACCTCTTTGCTTATTTAAGCTGTTCTTGCCATAATATGGACTTGGTCTTTTACCAAATAGGACTATCTTCTGTATACCACCCCTACCATGTCACAACACTACTGATTGGCTCAAACGCATTAAGGAAAGAAATGCCACAAATGAACAAGGCACACGTTAATTGAAGTGCATTCCAGGTGACTACCTCATGAAACTGGTTGAGAGAATGCCAAGAGTGTGCAAAGCTGTCATCAAGGCAAAGGGTGGCTACTTCTAATATAAAATATAGTTTGATTTGTTTAACACTTTTTTGGTTACTACATGATCCCATATGTGTAATGTCATCGTTCTGACGTCGTCACTATTATTCCACAATGTAGAAAATAGAACAAGTAAAGAAAAACCCTGGAATGAGTTGGTGTGTCCAAACGTTTGACTGGTACTGTAGGTGTGTGTATCCATTTACCTTCAGTTGTAGTGTTGGAACAGGTTGCAGGCGCCATCCCGAGGGGAAGGGGCTGAGGCCTCTACTGAAACACTCGTTGTACACAGCTCCAGTGTAGATAGAGAAAAGACCCATCAGCAGAATCAGATACCGACCACCAAACATCATCTGGCAGATCTGGGAGAGGAGGGGGGAGAGAGATGCTCTTCAATTGGATGAGGTCAAGAGGGGTACAGTGTGTGTGGCTGGGCCAGTTGAAATACTTAATTTTCCAACACACATTTCACTCATTTCCTCTTCCCGGGAAGAGGCTCTAGCATCAGCTCCAGTCCTCTGGTCTTTCTCCTGTAGTACCATCCACGAGGAGAGTGGTAAGGTGTGTGTACCTCGTTGTCGTTGGTCCTGAGTTTGAGGTCTCTCTCCTGCAGCACCATCCAGAGAGCGGCCATGGTCATGAGGAGGCCGTGGCCCACGTCCCCAAACATCACCGCAAACAGGAAGGGGAAGGTGATAATGGTGTACACCGCTACGGACGGACAAACACAAAAATCATACAGAGAAATAGTTAGGGTTGACAGAGTTGGGGGATGCCTGTTTAGTTTGCTGGTGTGTGTGTATACCTGGGTTGACCTCTCTGTATCTGGCAACACCGTATGCATCTACGATGCTCTGGAAGCCGGCTGTGAAGGAGTTGGTGTGGAAGAGGGTGGGAGGAGGGGTGCTTGGGTCCGGGAGGCGGTTATAGAGTGAGTCCACACCACTATCGTTCTTCCTCTGGGGGAGAGAGAGAGAATTATACCTGTTATTGCCTAAAGCAGTGGTTCCCAAACGTTTTATAGTCCCTTACCCCTTCAAACATTCAACATCCAGCTGGGTAACCCCTCTAGCACCAGGGTCAGCGGGGTCAACATTTTTAGCTTCCAGGAATTGTGTACAGATCCTTGCAACATGGGGCCATGCATTATCATGCTGAAACATGAGGTGATGGAGGATGAATGGCACGACAATGGCTCTCAGGATCTCGTCATGGTATCTCTGTGCATTCAAATAACCATTTGTAAAATGCAATTGTGTTCGTTGTCCGTAGCTTATGCCTTCCCATACCATAACCCCACCGCCAACATGGGGCACTCTGTTCACAACGTTGACATCAGCAAATTGCTCTCGCACACGATGCCACCGGGATTCATCCGTGAAGACCACACTTCCCCAGCGTGCCAGTGGCCATCGAAGGTGAGCATTTTCACGCTGGAGTCGGTTACAATGCCAAACTGCAGTCAGGTCAAGACCCTGGTGAGGACGATGAGCACATTGGAGGTGGCTTATTGTAGAGAAATTAACATTCAATTCTCTGGCAACAGCTGTGCTGGACATTCCTGTTGTCAGCATGCCAATTGCACGCTCCCTCAAAACTTGAGACATCTGTGGCATTGTGTTGTGTGACAAATCTGCACATTTAAGAGTGGTCATTTATTGTCCCCCAGCACAAGGTGCACCTGTGTAATGATCATGCTATTTAATCATCTTCTTGATATGCCACACCTGTCAGGTGGATGGATTATCTTGGCAATGAGAAATGCTCACTAACAGGGATATAAACCAATTTTCGAGAAATAAGATTTTTGTGTGTATCGAACATTTCTGGATTTTTTTTATTTCAGCTCATGAAAATTGGGACCCACACATATTTTTGGCCAGTATACATAATTATCTTAACTAAAAACATTTTACCATTAATCAGGGCTGGCCCTAGCCTTTTGTGGGCCCTAAGCGAGATTTAGTTTTGACAGTGGAGAGAGAAATTTACATTTTAAAGTTCTACACATTTAGCAAATGTTGCAGTTTTAAAGCAAGTTTTCTGCAATTTTACAAATTTTGCCATGGGGTGGAGAGAAAATGTAGCAATTCTATAACCGATTTCATACAATTCTACCCATTTTGCAATGGAGTGGAGATACATTTGTGCAGTTTTAAGCAATTTTCGTGCAATTCTGCACATTTTGACATGACTTATGACATGCCTTAATATGATATCTGAGTGAGAGGGACAAACAAAATCTATGTGGGCCCCCTTGAAGTCAGGGCCCCTGGGCAAGTGCCCTGCGTGCGCAGTCGGTATGCAGCCAAAATTATGAGCTGACAGGAATAATTGAGTGACTGTCAGTGACTGAAATAAGAAGACAAAAACTGCGGATGCATAATCAAATTTAGAAATTGCACCTTGTATATTCTACTATTCTAACTCGCAACAGTAAGTTGAGACCCAGACTGAGTTCCTAAAAAAACAAATGTTTTTGGAAATTGATCCGAGGGCCTACAAAAGAAAGAAAAAGAGAAAGAGAGAGTAGGGAGGGGCAACTGGTGGCTTCTCTATCTCCTCCCCTCCCTCCTCCTCCTCTCTCACCGTTCCCTCTATTAGGGCGCTCTGCAGCAGTAGCAGCTTGCTGACGGGACACCAGGCCTCAGCGATCAGACACTTGTCAGTGACGGAGGGGCTGCAGAGGTTGAGCACGGCCTGGACGGCCTTACACTTCTGGACCCGCACCTTCCACTGGGGCAGCAGGGCCACCGAGCGACACAGCAGCTACTGCAGGTAATGTTCCGTCTGGGAGAGGACCTGAGGGAAACCATGGAGGGAAGGAAGGGGTTTAATAAACACAGTATACATAGAATTCATAGAAATAGAACGAGAACCATTCTAGTGATATGGACAGAACACCTTCCACTGGGGCAGAACCTCCTGTCTGGGAGACCTGAAATAAATCATGGAGAGAAGAAAGGGGTTAACAAACCTGGGTGGTGCCATAGAAGTAGAACAGATAGAGCAGGTGTAGCCTGATATCCACCCAACATTGTTGACGACTGACGGAGACACGGAAAACTGAGAGATAATGACTGTTCCAGCTCAAAATGATCTGTTAGTCTCTGTCCATCTCTCTCTCTCTCAATCTCTCCATCTCTCCCTTTTCTTACCGTTTTGATGTCTACTATCCTTCCCTGCAGCCCGTGCAGAATCTGCTCTCTCTCCGTTGTGCCCTCTGGGTAGTCAAAGGTGTGGGTGTGGAAACTGAGAGAGGGACAGGAGAGGAAAGAAAGAGAGAAAGAGAGAGAGCGATAAAGAAGGGGTAAGAAAAAAAAGGAGACCAAGAATCATTAGATTAGATTCAACATTCCAACAACATGGAACTGAAAATTGTTAAGCTTTGGACCTGCTCTCACTAACCAATCACAGATCTTCTTGACTTTCTGTCCAATCTGCTCGCCCCAGAAAGAGATGCGGAAGACTGTCCACTGGACCATCTCGCCCTGTGATTGATCGCAAAGAATGAAGTAAAGAAGTGGGATTTAGAAGGGGGAAAAAAACATATTTTTGCTTATTGTCAGGCAAGGGAAATACATCCAATCTTCATAACGGAACACTCATAATAATATGATCCTCCAGCATTATTTCCTTTACTCGTCCATCTTTATTCCTTATTTCCCTCCCTCCTTGCATTCATCCGTCTTATCTCCCCCCTTTCATTTCTTACCGTTTCAGGCTCTCGTCCATCTCCCTGAAGTCGACGATGATGTAACCGCGGCACGCTCGCCATAGCAGCCGCTCAAACGACGGAACCTTCCACGGGTGGACCACGCCAGACACAAAACTGGGAAGGAGGCGGAAGAAGACAAGTGAGGGAAAATATCAGGTAACACCTAATTTGGATAGTCCATCTGTCTACAGACTATCAGTAACATTTCAACCAGCTATCTTCTAACCCTTATTCTAAACCTAACCTTAACCCTTACTCTAACCCTAACTTTAACCCTTAACCTAACCGTAGCAAGCAGTTGCTCCTCAACTGATAGTTTGTTGATAGTATGACCATCTACAGATTGAAAATCCGGACTATCCAAATAAAGTGTGACCAAATATCTTTCATTTTTTCTCTTCTTGACTGGTAGTGTCCCAAATGGCACCCTATTCCCTATATGTAACATTTTATTTAACTAGGCAAGTCAGTTAAGAACTAATTCTTATTTACAAGGACGGCATACCGTCACCAACCTTAACCAACCATGTTGTTCCACCTTCTACATATGCGATGACATCACCTGGTTTAAACGTCTCTAGAGACTATATCTCTCTCATCATTACTCAATGTCTAGGTTTACCTCCAATGTACTCACATCCTACCTTACCTTTGTCTGTACATTATGCCTTGAATCTATGAATCTATCATGCCCAGAAACCTGCTCCTTTTACTCTCTGTTCCGAACGTGCTAGACACCCAGTTCGTATAGCCTTTAGCTGTACCCTTATCCTACTTCTCCTCTGTTCCTCTGGTGATGTAGAGGTTAATCCAGGTCCTGTAGTGCCTAGCTCCACTCCCACTCCCCAGGTGCTCTCATTTGTTGACTTCAGTAACCACAAAAGCCTTGGTTTCATGCATGTGAACATTAGAAGCCTGCTCCCTAAGTTTGTTTTACTCACTGCTTTAGCACACTCTGCCAACCCGGATGTCTTATCCGTGTCTGAATCCTGGCTTAGGAAAACCACCAAAAACCCTGAAATCTCCATCGCTAACTATAACATTTTCCGCCAAGATAGAACTGCCAAAGGGGGCGGTGTTGCAATCTACTGCAAAGATAGCCTGCAGAGTTCTGTATTACTATCCAAGTCTGTACCCAAACAATTTGAGCTTCTAATTCTAAAAATTTGCCTCTCACTGTTGCCGCTTGCTATAGACCTCCCTCTGCCCCCAGCTGTGCCCTCGATACCATATGTGAATTGATTGCCCCCCATCTATCTTCTGAGCTCGTGCTACTAGGTGACCTAAACTGGGACATGCTTAACACCCCGGCCATCCTACAATCTAAGCTTGATGCCCTCAATCTCACACAAATTATCAATGAACCTACCAGGTAGAACCCCAAATCCATACACACGGGCACCCTCATAGATGTCATCCTAACTAACTCACCCTTCAAATACACCTCTGCTGTTTTCAATCAAGATCTCAGCGATCAATGCCTCATTGCCTGCATCCGTAATGGGTCTGCGACCAAACGACCACCCCTCATCCCTGTCAAACGCTCCCTAAAACACTTCTGCGAGCAGGCCTTTCTAATCAACCTATCCTGGAATGACATTGGCCTCATCCCGTCAGTAGATGATGCCTGGCTATTCTATAAAAGTGCCTTCCTCACCATCTTAAATAAGCATGCCCCATTCAATTAAAAAAAACAACTAGGAACAGATATAGGATATATCTGGATATTCACTCCAGACCTGTCTGCCCTTGACCAGCACAAAAACCTCCTGTGGCGTTCTGTATTAGCATTGAATAGCCCCCGTGATATGCAACTTTTCGGGGAAGTTAGGAACAAATATACACAGGCAGATAGGAAAGCTAAGGCTAGCTTTTTCAAACAGAAATTTGCATCCTGTAGTACTAACTCAAAAATGTTCTGGGACACTGTAAAGTCCATGGAGAATAAGAGCACCTCCTCCCAGCTGCCCACTGCTCTGAGGCTAGAAAACACTGTCACCACTGATAAATCCACTATAATTGAGAATTTCAATAAGCATTTCTCTACGGCTGGCCATGCTTTCCACCTGGCTACCCCTACCTTGGTCAACTGCCCAGCACCCTCCACAGCAACCCGCCAAAGCCCCCACCAGTTCTCCTTCACCCAAATCCAGATAGCTGATGTTCTGAAAGAGCTGCAAAATCTGGACCCCTACAAATCAGCCGGGCTAGACAATCTGGACCCTCTCTTTCTAAAATGATCTGCCAAAATTGTTGCAACCCCTATTACTAGCCTGTTCAACCTCTCTTTTGTATTGTCGGAGATTCCCAAAGATTGGAAAGCTGCCGCGGTCATCCCCACTCTAGACCCAAACTGCTACAGACCTATATCGATCCTACCCTGTCTTTCTAAGGTCTTCGAAAGTTAACAAACAGATTACCGACCATTTCGAACCCCACCGTACCTTCTCCGCTATGCATTCTGGTTTCCGAGCTGGTCATGGGTGCACCTCAGCCACGCTCAAGGTCCTAAACGACATCATAACCGCCATCGATAAGAGACATTACTGTGCAGCCGTATTCATCGACCTGGCCAAGGCTTTCGACTCTGTCAATCACCACATTCTTATTGGCAGACTCGACAGCCTTGGTTTCTCAAATGATTGTCTCGCCTGGTTTACCAACTACTTCTCTGATAGAGTTCAGTGTGTCAAATTGGAGGGCCTGTTGTCCGGACCTCTGGCAGTCTCTATGGAGGTGCCACAAGGTTCAATTCTCGGGCCGACTCTCTTCTCTGTATACATCAATGATGTTGCTCTTGCTACTGGTGATTCTCTGATCCACCTCTACGCATACGACACCATTCTGTATACTTCTGGCCCCTCTTTGGACACTGTGTTAACTAACTTCCAGACGAGCTTCAATGCCATACAACTCTCCTTCCGTGGCCTCCAACTGCTCTTAAACGCAAGTAAAACTAAATGCATGCTATTCAATCGATCACTGCCAGCACCTGCTCGCCCGTCCAGCATCACTACTCTGGACGGCTCTGACTTAAATACGGGGACAACTACAAATACCTAGGTGTCTGGTTAGACTGCAAACTCTCCTTCCAGACTCACATTAAGCATCTCCAATCCAAAATTACATCTAGAATCGGCTTCCTATATCGCAACAAAGCATCCTTCACTAAAACATACCCTCGTAAAACTGGCCATCCTACCGATCCTCGACTTCGTTGATGTCATGTATAAAATAGCCTCAAACACCCTACTCAACAAATGGATGCAGTCTATCACAGTGCCATCCGTTTTGTCACCAAAGCCTCATACACTACCCACCATTGCGACCTGTACGCTCTCGTTGGTTGGCCCTCGCTTCATACTCGTCGCCAAACCCACTGGCTACAGGTTATCTACAAGTCTCTGCTAGGTAAAGCCCCGCCTTATCTCAGCTCACTGGTTACCATAACAGCACCCACTTGTAGCACGCGCTCCAGCAGGTATATCTCACTGGTCACCCCAAAGGCAATTCCTCCTTTGGTCGTCTTTCCTTCAGCTTCAGAGATCCCTCACTAGCTTTAAGAACCAGCTGTCAGAGCAGCTCACAGATCACTGCACCTGTACATAGCCCATCTGTAAACAGCCCATCTATCTACCTACCTCATCCCCATACTGTATTTATTTATTTATCTTGCTACTTTGCACCCCAGTATCCCTACTTGCACATTCATCTTCTGCACATCTACCATTCCAATGTTTAATTGCTATATTGTAATTACTTCGCCACCATGGCCGATTTATTGCCTTAACTCCCTTATCTTACCTCATTTGCACTCTCTGTATATATACTTTTTGTTTTCTTTTGTTCTACTGTATTATTGACTATGTTATGTTTATTCCATGTGTAACTCTGTGTTGTTGTATGTGTCGAATTGCTATGCTTTATCTTGGCCAGGTCGCAGTTGTAAATGAGAACTTGTTCTCAACTAGCCTACCTGGTTAAATTAAAATGTAAAAAAACAGGGAACAGTGGGTTAACTGCCTTGTTCAGGGGCAGAACGACAAATTTTTACCTTGTCAGCTTAGGGATTCGATCTAGCAACCTTTCAGTTACTAGTCCAACGCTCTAACCACTAGACTACCTGCCGCCCCTGTATATAGTGTACTTGTTTTGACCAGGGCCTTTAGGGAATAGGATGCCACTTGGGACGCAACCACTATCGCTTATCACATATTATCTTTTATATATTGCAATGCAAACTATATGACAGCTGCTTGTCATGCCAGTAGGGAAAGTCCATTGATATTGTGTTCTTCCTAAATGGCACCCTATGGCCCCCAATTGCCTTTATAGTGCATTACTTGTGACCAGAGCCAGACCACTGTATAGGAAACAGGGTGCTACTTGAGACGCGGCCATTGACAATGAAGCCATTGATATCAGAGAAGGCTGGTGAGAGGAGCTATATGAGGACGGACTCATTGTAATGGCTGGAATGGAATTCAAGGAACGGAGTCAAACGTGGTTTCTATATGTTTGATACCGTTCAATTAATTCCATTCCAGTCTTTACAATGAGCCTGTCCTCCTATAGCTCATCCCACCAGCCTCCTCTGATATACATGCCACCTGTCACCTCAGCCTGATGTCTTGTCTGTTGTCCAGTAAGGCGGCAGTCTCCAGAGAAGAGGGAGGCGGAGCCTGACGGGAGAGGGCGATAGGAGAAGAGTAGAAGGCGCTCAACCAATGAGAGACTAAGTCAAGGCGCTCAACCAATGAGACTAAGTACAAGGCGCTCAACCAATGAGAGACTAAGTACAACCAAAAATTATAAGAACGTTTGGAAGGAATAGGTGCAACACTCGCTTAAAATTCAAATCTTTATCCTTTATCTAATTCGAGGTAAAATCCTGATGTTTTGGCCGTCAATGGCCTTCATCAGAATGAAAGGGGAACGAAAGCTTCAGGTAAAGAAATCTATGCTTTTCCATACACATCTGCTGTGTTCATGAGTTCCTAGGAAACTTAGCCCATCCCGTTTGAAAATAACTTAAGAGGTTTACTTGAATTGTTTTTGACATTGGAAACTCATAATTCCAAGAGCGTGTGAGTGCAACAATGGCCGACCCCAGAGCAGCAGAGAGAATACTGGGATATGTAGTTCATACCTGTGAGGTGGTTTGAGACCATGCCGGGATCTGTAGTTCATACCTGTGACTTGGTTTGAGACCATGCCGGGATCTGTAGTTCATAGCTGTGAGGTGGTTAGAGACCATGGTGGGATCTGTAGTTCATACCTGTGAGACTGTGAGGGACTGTGTCTGGATCAAAATCCCTCTGTATTGGCTGAGCTGGATCAGCTGGTTCATCAGGCTGTCTCTGTTCCTGGACACCTGGACCAATCAGACAGCAGCACAGCAGAACAGTGGTCAGAGTATGAATAGCCCAGACAATGAAAGGAATACAAACAGCCTGGAATACAGTTGTATATGGTCCCGTAGTGTAAATTGCAAAAACAGTGCCTCTCCCCTTCTCAGTATCTTTCCCTCTTCTCTCCCCCTCACTCCTCTCCCGTTTCCTCCCCCCTCCTCGCTTCTCTACCTCCCCGTCTTCACCTCTCGTAGCTCCCTGGCCAGCCTCTCGCTCTCCTCCTCGATGGCCATGAGTTCTCTGGGCTGGGGAGCGGAGGGCAGAGGGCTGGGGGTGGGGAGAGGACGCTGGGGCGCACTGCCTGCCCTCCAGGACATCTACAGCACCCGGTGTCACAGGAAGGCCAAGAAGATCATCAAGGACCTCAGCCACCCGAGCCATGGCCTGTTCACCTTGCTACCATCTAGATGGCAGAGACAGGGCATGTGCATCAAAGCTGGGACTAGACTCTAGAGCTCTGAAATCCTAGGGCCAGTGATGAGCTAGTTTAAGTTTAACCGGATTCAGCATAGCTAGCTGGGATACGATGCTAGGAGGATACAATTACTCACCACAAGGCAATTTCGCTAACTACTCTCTTTTGAGTCATGCAGCAATGTCCCGAATCGTTGCTGTAGGAGACGCTAAGCTGGCTAGCTGTCATCAGCATCAAAACATCTAGCAATAACCTAGCTAATAAAGAGAAGCTAGCTGACGTTGGCTAGCATAACTGTACACATGCCCATCAAATGGAGATTTCATCGACATGTCTTCATCGTAGGGTGATAGCTAGCTACGTGAAACGAAAATGAACTTCTGTAATTTACCGTTATCTAGCTAGCTCGCCGGATAGCGATCTGTTAGCTGTGGGGCACGTTATCCCAGCATTTCTCCCTCTAGCAATTGGGATGGTGCAACGTGCACTCTGCAGAGATGTAAACAAAGGGACTACAGTACAGATACACGTTAGATAACGAAGTTAAGATGGCTGAAACTATTTGAGGTCGTTTTTTTTCCTTTGTCTTCTGTGTCACACTGTTCCACTATCAAACTCACGTGATGTCTCCAACCGTTCTGGTACTGTCGTCCTATTTGGGACAGTGGTGTTCTCACACACCGGTAATTGAGTTGTATAACAAGAGGGCATGTGTAATAAGCATGTAACAGACCACACAATGAGAGCGGATTGGGTTATTTTGATGTTTATTGATTGATGATCCAAAAAACAAACAAAGTCTTCACCTGGCAAAAGATGTGTAAAAGAAAAATGCATAAAACAGGAATTTCATGAAGAGAGAAATGAAGGACAATAGGATAAGGAAATAAAGATAAGGAAAAAAACTGTGAAATGAAACCGAGGGTTTAAAAATGTACAAATATTAGAATTTCATCAAATCAATGGCATCACTTACCAACCAATCAAAATCATTCACATTGTACAATAAACATAATGGATCGTTTTTTTTAAAACGCGGAAATGGAGAATAGAAGGCATTAAATCCACAAGCTGTAAAGACTAAAATATATACACTGCTAAAAAAAATAAAGGGAACACTTCTGTGAAATCAAACTGTCCACTTAGGAAGCAACACTGATTGACAAAGAATAGACAACAGGTGGAAATTATAGGCAATTAGCAAGACACCCCCAATAAAGGAGTGGTTCTGCAGGTGGTAATCACAGACCACTTCTCTAGTGTCCAGAGCATGGAGGCGCTACCAGGAGACAGGCCAGTACATCAGGAGACGTGGAGGAGGCCGTAGGAGGGCAACAACCCAGCAGCAGGACCGCTACCTCCGCCTTTGTGCAAGGAGGAGCAGGAGGAGCACTGCCAGAGCCCTGCAAAATGACCTCCAGCAGGCCACAAATGTGCATGTGTCTGCTCAAACGGTCAGAAACAGACTCCGTGAGGGTGGCCCGACGGTGGCCCGACGTCCCAGGTGGGGGTTGTGCTTACAGCCCAACACCATGCAGGACGTTTGGCATTTGCCAGAGAACACCAAGATTGGCAAATTCGCCACTGGCGCCCTGTGCTCTTCACAGATGAAAGCAGGTTCACACTGAGCACGTGCTAGACCTCATGTGGCTGGAGTGTGTCAGCAGTTCCTGCAAGAGGAAGGTATTGATGCTATGGACTGGCCCGCCCATTCCCCAGTCCTGAATCCAATTGAGCACATCTGGGACATCATGTCTCGCTCCATCCACCAACGCCACGTTGAACCACAGACTGTCCAGGAGTTGGCGGATGCTTTAGTCCAGGTCTGGGAGGAGATCCCTCAGGAGACCATCCGCCACCTCATCAGGAGCATGCCCAGGCGGTGTAGGGAGGTCATACAGGCACGTGGAGGCCACACACACTACTGAGCCTCATTTTGACTTAATTTAAGGACATTACATCAAAGTTGGATCAGCCTGTAGTGTGGTTTTCCACTTTAATTTTGAGTGTCAATCCAGACCTCCATGGGTTGATACATTTGATTTCCATTGATCATTTTTGTGTGATTTCATTGTCAGCACATTCAACTATGTAAAGAAAAAAGTATTTAATAAGAATATTTCATTCATTCAGATCTAGGATGTGTTATTTTAGTGTTCCCTTTGTTTTGAGCAGTGTATATATCTACAACAACAATGTTCACTCAGAAGTCACCTCTGTGTTTGTGCTCCCTTGTGTGTGTGGTATGGGTGGTCTTACAAGGTACTATATACACATTGATGAAAGGACATGGTCTACAATATGCTTGTATGGCTCTTGGTGTGATTCAGTCAATGCCCAAGTCCTGAATGGCACCCTATTCCCTTTATCGTGTACACCTTTTGACCAGGGCCTATTTCAAAAGTAGTGCAGCACTATATAGGGAATAAGGTGTCATTTGGGACACATACCTTGGCTCTCGGCCCAGTGGTTAGAGTGTTGGGCCAATAACCGAAAGGTTGCTAGATCGAATCCCCGGAGCTGACAAGGTAAAAATCTGTCGTTCTGCCCCTGAACAAGGCAGTTAACCCTCTGTTCCTAGGCCGTCATTGTAAATAAGAGTTTGTTCTTAACTGACTTGCCTAGTCACTTTAACTATATGTTCATGTACACACTACCTCAATTGGCCCGACCAACCAGTGCTCCCGCACATTGGCTAACTGGGCTATCTGCATTGTGTCTCACCACCCACCAACCCCTTTTTATGCTACTGCTACTCTGTTCATCATATATGCATAGTCACTTTAACCATACCTACATGTACACACTACCTCAATAAGCCTGACTAACCTGTGTCTGTATATAGCCTTGCTCCTCTTATTTTCAAATGTCGTTTTACTGTTTTATTTCTTTACTTACCTACACACACACTTTTTTTTCACACTATTGGTTAGAGCCTGTAAGTAAGCATTTCACTACACCTGTTGTGTTCGGCGCACGTGACAAATAAACTTTATTTAGTTAAAGGTAAAATACAACAATAACATAGTATGAGCCATATACAATAGGATTGTTGTATGACATATTTTGGGTGCATACTAGTAGCCTGGAATCCAAACTGATATGCGCCGTTTCACCATTGTTAAAACCTCTACGGGATTGGTGTCCCTCCACAATGCGATTAGCATGAGTTTGTAAGTAACAAGAACATTTCCCAGGACAAAGACATATCTGATATGGGCAGAAAGCTTGAATTCTTGTTTGAGTTTATTTATTTGTTACAGGGACAGTGCACATTAATCAACGTTTCAGTATAAGTGCCGGTTTTAGCCAGCCAGCTAATTTTCAACTGCAGTCCCTGGGCAGGTTGTTAATCTAACTGTACTGTCCAATTTACAGTAGCTAAGAATACCATGCTATTGTTTTAGAAGAGTGCACAGTTATGTACCGAAAATGTATCAATAGACCAACTAGGCACATTTGGGCAGACTTCATACAACATTTTGAACATTAATGCAATGGTTCATTGGATCAGTCTAAAACTTTGCACATACACTCCAAAATCTAAATTGCACCTAAACTGCAATAATACATTGTGGCCTTTCTCTTGCATTTCAAAGCTGATGTTTTTTTTGTGTATTCTTCTGTAAATCTAATGTGTTATATTCTCTTACATTAATTTCACATTTCCATAAACTTCAAAAGTGTTTCCTTTCAAATGGTATCAAGAATATGCATATCCTTGCTTCAGTTCCTGAACTACAGGCAGTTAGATTTAGGGAGGTAATTTTAGGCGAAAATTGAAAAAAAGGGTCCGATCCTTATTATTAAGAGCATATCAGTTAAAAATCCATTCTAGCCTCAGTTTATTATCCAATCAAGCTGCATGTCCCTTCTGATCAACTGCTGCAGGGTCCCAGATGGAATCCTTTTCCCTAGGGTGCCATTTGGGACACAGCCAAAGTCTCTTCCCATGCATACATCCTCAGCGTGACCTCAGAGAGGCCAGCCAATCAGAGACATCCATCACTCTGCTCATATGATCCGTGTTGTTACAGGCTGTAGAACTTGAGGCTCCTGTCCATTCCAGTGGAGGTGAGGAACTGGGCGTGCTCCCCGAAAGCCACGCCTGTCACCACCCCAGTGTGTTCTGGGTAAAGAAAAACAAAAATGTTTTGACTTGAAATCAACTCAAAAGCATGAGTTGACGCACACCAAATAAAGTTGGGGAGGTGCTGATAAACAAAATAGTAAACCTGAAATATATATTTCAGGTTAATATTTCATAGGGTACTCTATATACACACTTGCTATTATAGTCATCCAGCCAGGCACTTTGAAGACCCACCTCTAGACCACTGTTTCTGTCCCAAGCTAACTCATCACCACTCGCCATTGCATCTCTAGCAGTATGACACACACAGTGCATTCTCTTACCTGTGAAGTTGAGGACCTCGGACCACTGCTTACAGATGTAGACCCTGATGTCAGTGCCACCCACAGCCAGGTACGTCCCACTCTGGTCAAACACCAGGGACTTCACCTGAGGGAGAGGAAAGAGACTCACGTATCATTTATCTAAATTTACAGGGTAGTTCAGTACCAGGAGATTACAGTATTCATACAGAGCAGACCGTTGCTAGCCTGGGTGCCAGTCGGTTTCTGTTCTCTTGCAAACTCCTTATGGAATTTTCATGCCAGTGACGGAAATGGAGATGGCAAGAGCACAAACAGATGTGGGACCAGGCTAGATTGCAGCACGACTAGCTTCTGAATGTCCAGTGTACAGTCTACAACGACTGTCTCTCAAATAGCAGCGGATTTCTTAGATCGTGCACGTGGCTCTGGCCAAAAGTAGTGTAGGGGATAGAGGTCATTACAGACGTGCACTACTTACCTCATAGTTGTTGTCCAGGGTGATGGTTTTGAAATTTTTCAGCTTCCTCAGATCCCAGAGCTTCACTGAGCTGTCCTGTGCACCTGGAGACATGAGAGAGGAGGGTGAGGTGAGCAGGGCCAAACATTTACTTTTTGATCCACCAGCCACTGTGTCAAGTAGATTAAAAAAATAACCTACCAGCCACTAGATGTTTTTTTAACCAGCCAAAATATCTTGGTTCGCAATAATTACACCAACAAAACATGAAAAAAAACAGATGAGCATGCTTTGTAATGTTTCTAAAACAATAAATGTAGGACTAGTAAGAAGTAGTGGTATATTGTTACATTTTATTTGTGACCAGAGTCTTTTAACCAAAATATCACAGATGATGCATAAATGTTCACCTGCCCCTTTAAGGTGGAGGTTACCATGGTAACGTGACTCAAGTCACGTTTGTGCCATTGAGAGTCTGACTAGTAGATGCATTGTCCTCTATTACCTAGCAGTTGAAACTCGAACAATAAAAAACAACCTAAATAACCAAGAAACAAGGACAAAGTCTCACTTCAGTAGACTTTAATTTCAAGCAAATTAGACAAACTTTTATGCCTGTGTGCAGCGCTTCTAAAAATGTATCTTTCAACTCAGCTCTTCACATGCAGTTTTGCAACACAAGGTGGGATAGGTTATAGGATTTGTAGTTCTTTGACTCTGTGAATTTAATTTACCAGCTCTGAAACAAAACGGCATAAATACCTAGAAAACAGCTACTGAATCATTTATTTTTGCTATAAATGTGATCATATTTTTATTCACAATTGGCTCAGTGTTCTGTCACTCATGGGGACACTACATCACCACAAAATCTACAGGGAGAGCTTGTAAATTCAAGCCCCTTGGGTACTGCCATAGATTTACATTATAAGTGCCCATCCAAGAAGGCTCAAGGTCATTGGCCACTGATAAAATTACGTTAAATCTACCGTAGCTTTGATATGACTGATCATGTCAACATCATACTTTCAAAATCTTAGCTAACAAGATAGACAAGCCGTCGTCATTATGAATCAAGTCGACAATCTACTGGCAAATCCTTTTCAATGCTTGTCAAATGAAGGGAAATCATAGACAAAACGTATCGATGCTCATGGGCCATAAACATTACACAACAATTTGGAAATAGCTAATTCAACAATGAGTGGTTTGCAAGGAATCACTATCCTGCTATTCAGTGGAGTGGGTGTGTGGTCCAAGTCTGGGTTTAAAGTCTCTTTTCCAAGCTTGAAAGGTCAAACATTCACATGGCCATGAGCCAGAAAAGGTTGAATACATTGGCTATGTCAATACAGCAAGACTTCTGCCAAACTTCAGTGAGATCAAGACAACTGGGAGTTCTGGGGGGGGGGGGGGGGGGTTAAAAGAACTCTGACTGGGAAAATATGTTTTGAAAGGTCATCCAACTCGGAATTCCAAGTCGGGAACTCTTTATAGAGCTCCGACCTGAAGACCACTGACGTCATGATTAAACTTTTTTCCCCCCCAGAGTTCCCAGGTGTCTCGAAAGCACCATAAATCCAGAGAATGCTAGACTAATGAGAATGTTTTCCCACAAAAAGGAACACCGTGCCACCTTCCTGTTCAAGTGAGCACAGCTCAACAAGTTGAGTCCAAAGATGTATTGTATGCTGCTGCATAAATGATGTAATATTCCAGGGAGATATGTATACTGTAGACAAAAAAGTAATACTAAGTGTATGTTGTGTAGTAAGCTATTAGTAGCCCATGTGCCTCACCTTAATAATGTGATGCCTAACTTAGCCTACTGTTCTGACTTGTTGGTGCACATGTAGCCTATAGCCTGTTTTAGAGAAATGTAATTGAATATTGTAAGAAATGGCATTGTCTGCTTATATGCCCCCTTTATTTATCCTACGGTTCTGACTTGGTGTACAGGGACAACATTAAGAACGGCCCATGTTCTGAATTCTGTCATGTGTACATTTCAGAAGTTCTGAACAAATAGTTATATTGACTACGTCCGTCCTAGCTCGCTCATTAATGTCTTAATCAAAATTGCGGATTGACTCTTATCCTCTCGTCGTCCCCTTATGCCATAGTTTGTACATCTCAATTGTCAGTAGTAGCCACATTTGTTTAAGCAAGTCAGCCATTGCAGTTATGTTTTTTTTTAAAGGTAGTTTTGCTGCCAGACAAGGCTCTGCTAATAGACAGGTGTAGCGGTGGTAAGGATTCCCTCCATGGTGCTGAACAGAAAGCTCAGCTGTTGAGACAGATTTATGTAGGCCCTAACCGTTTGTGGGCAGATTTTGTCACCGCAAAAGTGCAATTAATGTATTGTTTAGTGTTGTTTTGTGGCTTCTCTGACCTGTATCCCAAAAAATTAGGGGGAGTTTGCCCCACCAAGATGTACATGTTAAAATCCCCACTGGAGGTGAGCAATAATGTCTAACAGTGTTTACACAAAGGAATAAAGACAACTTCACACACAGTCACCCACTCAGAGAGAGTGTAACAGAGACTGACACACACACAAAGCTAATCTTCTCTCTCACGTGTGCGTACACACAGAGTCCTCTCTCTCACAAACACACAGCAATCTCACCTGTAGCCAGGTAGTATCCGTTCTCAGAGAAGGCGATGGAGGTGACAGGGCCGATGTGGCCAGGGAAGTTGGCCACGTTGGTGCGCTCCTTCAGGTCCCAGATCTTGATCTGAGAGTCGGCCGTCCCTGTCCCGAAGATCAGACCGTCAGGGTGGAACTGGGCACAGGTCAGAGCTGGAGGGGTACAGGACGTGTAAAGAACATGTATTTGCAATGTATCCGTGTGCTTTCAGAGTACAGGGGACGGGGTGGTTGGAAATACTGTCTTATTTCAGTTACTCCAGTTAGGTACTAGGTCCGTCAATTCACAGGGGGGGGAGATTGATTAAATGTTATTGTTTTTTTGTCTATCCATTTACATAGGAAAGACAACCTGGCATTTAAGGGGCTTGATATGTGGGAAACTATTTGGTGGGCTGCCACAATCGCCATGGTTCGAATCCAGTCCACTGCCCTTTCACTCCCCCCTGGTGTGCACCTATACATCAAGCTGTCTCACACCACAGAAACAGGATATATGCTCCTGCCCTATGGGCTGTACTGGCTTGGACATGGCTACTCACTTACTCCGATCTCCTCAATAAAAATAATAAAGAGCGGGAGAGAGAAGCACTCACCACATCCTGCAGCCTCATCAGTGACCTTGGTGAGAACACGACCTGTTTGGATGTCAGAGAAGGCCCAGTACTGACGGAGAGAGAAAAGGGAAGCGATAGAAAGTAGAGAAAGAGGGGGAGACAGTAGATAAAAATAGTCTTTACATAATGTTCTTGACATCCAAATCCATGTGTGTGTACATATGTTTTGTGTGTGTGTGTGTGTATGTTACCTGATCCTCGGAGGAGCTGAGCAGGTAGTCTCCGGTGGCGTGGAGGGAGAGCCCGGTGACGCTCGCCTCGTGAGCCCGCACCACCTGGACACAGTTGCCCCCGGTAACGGACCACACGCGGATAGTGCTGTCTGGAGAGGCTGAGAACACTACCGACTGGAGGGAGAGGAGGAGAGTGCGCAAAGAGGGAAAGGGGAGAGAGAGAAATTGTTGAGGTAAGGGATATTAGAGCTAGAGTAATTCCAGTGCAAGACATTGCTGCGGACTATGTCAACGGAGAGAAAAGGAAAGGAAGTGTGTGCGTCTCACCTGAGAGGGGTGGTAGATGACAGAGGTGACCTTCTTGGTATGTCCTTTCAGGGTTGCGATGATCTGCTCCTCCTTCTTATCAAACACCACCACGTTCTTATCAGCCCCGCCTGTAGAGGGAGACAGAGAGGTTAGGGGTTGTATCTGGGTCTGGCCAGGGTCTGCGTCCCAAACGTCAGCCTTCTGGTCAAGAGCAGTGCACTATATAGGAAAATGTAGGGTGTGCCATAGTATTTTTTGTTTCCTCAAGGGAGGGAGGAAGCATTTTGATGGAATTCACACAGAAACAATGTGTGTGTATATCTACAATGGGCCGTAGACTGTGTGTGTGTCTCACCAGTGAGCACTTTGTTGGTGTCGGAGGGACACAGGTCCAGAGACAGGATCCCAGGCACACTGGCACTGTGGAGACCCTGACAGACAGACACACAGAGAAACAGAGAGAGAGAGACAGATACATAAACATAATTTAGGGCTGTGTTCAGTAGGAATGAAATGGAAGAAAAATGATCTGAAACAGGGAGGAACCTTTCTGAACTTGCCCAAGGTTTGGAGAATAAAGTGTTCCAACATCAGCCATAGCTAGAGGTCACACACACACGTACTCACAGCATGGGTAGCGACTTGTCTGTACTTGCTGAGGTCCTCCGTTCGGACCAGCTCTTCTGGAACTGTCTTTCCTCTCTGTGGGAAGAGAGACGGTAGAGGTGAAGTGTGGACAAAAATGTATCCTAGTATGGCTATGTCCCAAATGTCACCCTATGGCCCCCGTTCAAAAGTAGTGCCCTATGTAGGGAGTAAGGCGCCATTGGAGACACAGCCCATAGCCTATACTAAGCTGACAACTGGTTGGACATTAGGTAGGTTCTTCTTTGGCGTTTGAATAGTTACCTTCTTTCTCTCCGTGGTCAGGACCGTGGCCTTGTCTTGCAGCTGTGGAGAGAGGTGGACATCTTAGTATAGGACACTGTGCTGTGTAGTGTGACAGCATGGTTGATTGGTTATTTCAAGGTTTGATACACCACGGCCTTATATGGTACTATTTGCAATGAACGCACATGATAGTCTAGTAAAACAGGGTGGTATCATTCCTCTTGTACTGTGGATGTGAATGTATGTGAGGACATCTCTTACCTTCTGTATGATCTCTGGTATCATTCCCACCTGCTCACTGACCTCCATGGGCTCTCCTGCACCTCCAGCCTGTGAGATGAAACACAGAATCAATAACAAAATGAGAATTGTACATTCCTTATTAGAAAATGTGTATTTGCGTCAGCTGTTAAAAATCATTTTTATATGAACATATAGATACTACAACTTCACAGGTCTCACTTAGACCGAAGACTTCAATCAAGAAACAGACTGAGCTCATGCGAACCAGTTAACTATAAATTTCAAAATATTGACTGAGGGCTTTGAGCCAATCACTGACCGTGACATGGGGCTGGGAAGCGACTGCCTGAGCCACCACCAATCCTGCCTGTGGCTTCAGAGTGGCCAGAGCTACGGGGAGAGAGAAGGGTAAAACATAGAGGAGAAATGAGAAGTGACACCCCATGGCCACTAACAAAGCTGTTTCCAGATTAACATAAGAGTGTGTACAAGTATGCTTGCCTGTGTGTCTGTCTATAATACTGTGTGTGTGTGTGTGTGTGTTAGAATCATGTGTTGAGTGTACAAGCATGTGTGTGTATGTAAGTGCATAATGTGTGTGTGAACACAAGCGTGTGTGTATATAAGTGCATAATGTGTTGTGGTTACGTATGTATATATCTCTCACCCTCTCTGGCGGCAGTGACCTCCTTGGTGAGACGGGCGATGACCCTGCAGGCGGCGTCGTGCTGGTAGAGGGCGTGGCTTAGTTCTTGACGCGTTGTCTGCAGCTGCTGCCTCAAGGTGAAACTGTGGAGCATCACCGCATCCTAAGAGAGAGATCGTTTTAGAAGAGTGTGTGTGTGTCTCAGTTCAGACACAGCGAAGGGGAGTGTAGCCGAGTATACATGGACTCACCCACTCGTCCTGCAGAGCTTTGAGGATGGCTGGGATGCTAGTGGATGAGGGAGCTTTGGGTCTGATGGGGTGAGAGACTGAGGCAGGAGGAGACAAAGATAGCTTAATGTAGTGAGATATCCCCTGACTAGTGGGGTTACCATTGTTGTTGAAGTGGCAGAATACACTCTAGCCTAGAGATTACCAGGCACCATGCAGGAATAGTTGGAAGTCAAATCATATGGATTACCCTTACTGTGTTGACTTCAGCTCAGCATCAGATCTGAACACACTCTCCTCCATGTATCCCTCACCTTTAATGTCTATCAGCTGTTCCTCTGACAGAGGCTGCCCATTCATAGGGTCTGCTCCATTCTCAGCTATGTACTTCTCAATCAGCCGCCGCTCGAACACCTGGTTAGACACCGGCGACACACACGGGTGCTCCGGGACCTCATTTGATACTGGATGGACGGTAGAGCGAGAGGGGTAAATGTGCATGCCCGCAATTACAATATAAATACGGCAAACGCAACTCTAGTCAGAAGATGGAAGGACACATTACCGTTTAATTGTACTTTGCAGATATAACACCGATGTCAAGCTGATCCACAATGCTTGAAAAGGGTTGCTTGCTAATTGAAATGCATAACATGCATATGCTGACAATAATAAGGGAAGGTTCTAGAGACATTATTATACACAAACATACGTGATATTTTCGGTCTGTGTACCGCTAACGTTCCGGAAGGGCAACTCGACTCATTCATTCATTCATTTGAACTTACTTGCACAAACCAGGGACATTTTCAGTAGCTAGCTAAACTCTCGGTCGTTCGTTCCCTCCAAGATCACCGTATCAGTACAGATAAATGAATGTTCTTCGGATCCAACTGTTGCTTCTTTTTGTGTTGATTGTAATACAATAATAATCCGGCTAAATTACATTTTAATTTGTTAATTTTTCTTTCCGGATTCACGCACGTTGGTCCGCGGCTGCGCGTTTCGGGTGAAGCTCCGACTATTGCATGCTGGGATAGCATGAGTCCTCCGACACCGCCCCTAGTCTGAGGTCCCCAACAAACTATAGTGCTATTCAAAATCCTTGGGACACTCGTACCCTAAACCTTAACCATTTTGAATGTCAACTTCAATGGGGGTAAGGGCACCCCAAAGATCCCGGATAACAAGGACCAACAAGAGATGTGTCAAAGGCAGCGCTGAAACTTGTGTGAATCTGCTTTCACCATTCATGGCAACTCAGAAGAAGTAGACTTATAGTCTAGACAAGAAGGCTAGTACTGTAAATAAAACCAGGTTGGGCACACCCCCTTCCTCATCAACAGGTCTGCCATGGAGACGGTCAAAAACATAATGTTCCTCAGCACTCCGATGAGCTGAAACGGTCAAACAGCACGGACACCGTGGTCAAGAAGTCACGACAGCAACTCTTCAACCTCAGGAGACTGAAGAAATTTGGCCTGTTCTCGAGGGCCCTCACAGTGTTCTACATCAAGAGCATATTGTCGAGCTGCATCAAAACCTGGTACGTGTGTCTTCTTGTCAATAACAGCTGGTGCGCAATGCCTAATATTAAAGAAGTCTTGAGGTATTGCTCGCCTGAGGTAGAGTACCTTATGATAAGCCAGGATGCTCTCGATTGTGCATCTGTAGAAGTTTGTGAGTGCTTTTGGTGACAAGCCGAATTTCTTCAGCCTCCTGAGGTTGAAGAGGCGCTGCTGCGCCTTCTTCACGATGCTGTCTGTGTGAGTGGACCAATTCAGTTTGTCTGTGATGTGTATGCCGAGGAACTTAAAACTTGCTACCCTCTCCACTACTGTTCCATCGATGTGGATAGGGGGGTGTTCCCTCTGCTGTTTCCTGAAGTCCACAATCATCTCCTTAGTTTTGTTGACGTTGAGTGTGAGGTTGTTTTCCTGACACCACACTCCGAGGGCCCTCACCTCCTCCCTGTAGGCCGTCTCATCGTTGTTGGTAATCAAGCCTACCACTGTTGTGTCGTCCGCAAACTTGATGATTGAGTTGGAGGCGTGCGTGGCCAAGCAGTCGTGGGTGAACAGGGAGTACAGGAGAGGGCTCAGAACGCAACCTTGTGGGGCCCCAGTGTTGAGGATCAGCGGGGAGGAGATGTTGTTGCCTACCCTCACCACCTGGGGGCGGCCCGTCAGGAAGTCCAGTACCCAGTTGCACAGGGCGGGGTCGAGACCCAGGGTCTCGAGCTTGATGACGAGCTTGGAGGGTACTATGGTGTTGAATGCCGAGCTGTAGTCGATGAACAGCATTCTCACATAGGTATTCCTCTTGTCCAGATGGGTTAGGGCAGTGTGCAGTGTGGTTGAGATTGCATCGTCTGTGGACCTATTTGGGCGGTAAGCAAATTGGAGTGGGTCTAGGGTGTCAGGTAGGGTGGAGGTGATATGGTCCTTGACTAGTCTCTCAAAGCACTTCATGATGACGGATGTGAGTGCTACGGGGCGGTAGTCATTTAGCTCAGTTACCTTAGCTTTCTTGGGAACAGGAACAATGGTGGCCCTCTTGAAGCATGTGGGAACAGCAGACTGGTATAGGGATTGATTGAATATGTCCGTAAACACACCGGCCAGCTGGTCTGCGCATGCTCTGAGGGCGCGGCTGGGGATGCCATCTGGGCCTGCAGCCTTGCGAGGGTTAACACGTTTAAATGTCTTACTCACCTCGGCTGCAGTGAAGGAGAGACCGCATGTTTTCGTTGCAGGCCGTGTCAGTGGCACTGTATTGTCCTCAAAGCGGGCAAAAAAGTTATTTAGTCTGCCTGGGAGCAAGACATCCTGGTCCGTGACTGGGCTGGGTTTCTTCCTGTAGTCCGTGATTGACTGTAGACCCTGCCACATGCCTCTTGTGTCTGAGCCGTTGAATTGAGATTCTACTTTGTCTCTGTACTGGCGCTTAGCTTGTTTGATAGCCTTGCGGAGGGAATAGCTGCACTGTTTGTATTCGGTCATGTTACCAGACACCTTGCCCTGATTAAAAGCAGTGGTTCGCGCTTTCAGTTTCACACGAATGCTGCCATCAATCCACGGTTTCTGGTTAGGGAATGTTTTAATCGTTGCTATGGGAACGACATCTTCAACGCACGTTCTAATGAACTCGCACACCGAATCAGCGTATTCGTCAATGTTGTTATCTGACGCAATACGAAACATCTCCCAGTCCACGTGATGGAAGCAGTCTTGGAGTGTGGAGTCAGCTTGGTCGGACCAGCGTTGGACAGACCTCAGCGTGGGAGCCTCTTGTTTTAGTTTCTGTCTGTAGGCAGGGATCAACAAAATGGAGTCGTGGTCAGCTTTTCCGAAAGGGGGGCGGGGCGGGCGAATATGTTCCGGTATTCATTCAATGACATTGAGGAGTATACCACCTCAGTCATCGGCTTAATCAATAAGTGCATCAATGACGTCGTCCCCACAGTGACCATACCTACATATCCCAACCAGAAGCCATGGATTACAGGCAACATCGAGCTAAAGGCTAGCGGGACACTAATCCGGACGCCTATAAGAAATCCTGCTATGCCCTCAGACGAAACATCAAACAAGCAAAGCGTCAATACAGGATTTAGATTGAATCCTACTACACTGGCTCTGATGCTCGTCGGATGTGGCAGGGCTTGAAAACTATTACGGACTACAAAGGGAAACCCAGACTCGAGCTGCCCAGTGACGCGAGCCTACCAGACGGCTAAATGCCTTTTATGCTCGCTTCGAGGCAAGCAACACTGAAGCATGCACGAGAGCATGCATGAGAGCACCAGCTGTTCCGGATGACTGTGTGAAAACGCTCTCGGTAGCCGACGTGAGCAAGACCTTTACACATTCACAAATCCACGGGGCCAGATGGATTACCAGAACGTGTACTCAAAGCATGCGCAGACCAACTGGCAAGTGTCTTCACTGACATTTTCAACCTCTCCCTGACTGAGTCTGTAATACCTACATGTTTCAAGCAGACCACCATAGTCCCTGTGCCCAAGGAAGCGAAGGTAACCTGCCTAAATGATTACCGCCCCTTAGTACTCATGTCGGTAGCCATGAAGAGCTTTGAAAGGCTGGTCATGGCTCACATCAACAGCATCATCCCAGATACCCTAGACCCACTCCAATTCGCATACTGCCCCAACAGATCCACAGATGACGCAATCTCAATCGCACTCCACACTGCCCTTTCCCACCTGGACAAAAGGAACACCTATGTTAGAATGCTGTTTATTGATTACAGCTCAGCGTTCAACACCATAGCACCCACAAAGCTCATCACTAAGCTAAGGGCCCTGGGACTAAATACCTCCCTCTGCATCTGGATCCAGGACTTCCTGACGGGCTTCCCCCAGATGGTAAGGGTAGGCAACAACACGTCTTCCACGCTGATCCTCAACACTGGGTACTGTGTGTACTTAGTCCCCTCCTGCACTCCCTGTTCATCCACGACTGCGTGGCAAAACACAACTCCAACACCATCATTAAGTTTGCTGACGACACAACAGCCTGATCACCGACAACAATGAGACGGCCTATAGGGAGGAGGTCAGAGAACTGGCAGTGTGGTGCCAGGACAACAACTTCTCCCTCAATGAGAGCAAGACAAAGGAGCTGATCATGGACTACAGGAAAATGTGAGCCGAACAGGCCCCCAGAGGGCACGACAAAACCTTTTCCCCCTCAGGAGACTGAAAAGATTTGGCATGGGTCCCCAGATCCTCAAAAAGTTCAACAGCTGCACCATCGAGAGCATCCTGACCGGTTGCATCACCGCCTGGTATGGCAACTGCTCAGCATCTGACCGTAAGGCGCTACAGATGGTAGTGCGTACGGCCCAGTACATCACTGGGGCCAAGCTTCCTGCAATCCAGGACCTATATAATAGGCAGTGTCAGAGGAAAGCCCATAAAATTGTCAGAGACTCCAGTCACCCAAGTCATAGACTGTTTTCTCTGATACCGCATGGCAAGCAGTACCGGAGCGGCAAGTCTAAGACCAAAAGGCTCCTTAACAGCTTCTACCCCCAAGCCATTAGACTGCTGAACAATTAATCAAATGGCCACCGGACTAATACACTGACACCTTCTTCTCCAACACTTTGTTTTTGCATTATTTTGCATTATTTAAATCAAATTTAACATGTTTCATTATTTATTTAAGGCTAAATTGATTTTATTGATGTTTTATATTAAGTTAAAATAAGTGTTAATTCAGTATTGTTGTAATTGTCATTATTTCAAATAAAAAAATATATTTAAAAAATCGGCCGATTAATCGGTGTCGGCTTTTTTGGTCCTCCAATAATTGGTATCGGTATCGGCGTTGAAAAATCATAATCGGTCGACCTCTATAATCAACTTTAGAAGACAGTCCTGGCGCTTGCTGGACTTTCTTGGTCGCCCTGCAGCCTTCTTCACAACAATTGAACCGCTCTCCTTGAAGTTCTTGATGATCCGATAAATGGTTGATTTAGGTGCAATCTTACTGGCAGCAATATCCTTGCCTGTGAAGCCCTTTTTTTTTGTGCAAAGCAATGATGACGGCACATGTTTCCTTGCAGGTAACCATGTTTGACAGAGGAAGAACAATGATTCCAAGCACCCCCCTCCGTTTGAAGCTTCAAGTCTGTTATTCGAACTCAATCAGCATGACAGAGTGATCACCAGCCTTGTCCTCATTAACACTCACACCTGTGTTAACGAGGGAATCACTGACATGAAGTCAGCTGGTGCTTTTGTGGCAGGGCTGAAATGCAGTGGAAATGTTTTTGGGGATTCAGTTCCTTTGCATGGCAAAGAGGGACTTTGCAATTAATTGCAATTCATCTGATCACTCTTCATAACATTCTGGAGTATATGCAAATTGCCATCATACAAACTGAGGCAGCCATCTTTGTGAAAATGTATTTTTGTGTCATTCTCAACTTTTGGCCACGACTGGGAGGCTAGTCAGGATCGAAGGAAAGATGAACGGAGCAAGAGAGAATTCCTTAATGAAAACCTGCAACAGAGTGCTCAGGACCACACTGAGGCTAAGGTTCACCTCCAACAATGACAATGACCCTAAGCACACAGCAAATACAACGCAGTAGCTCGAGACAAGTCTCTGAATGTCCTTGAGTGGCCCAGCCAGAGCCCGGACTTGAACCCGATTGAACATCTCTGGAGAGACCTGAAAATAGCTGTGCAGCGATGCTCCCCATCCAATCTGACAGAGCTTGAGAGGATCTGCAGAGAAGAATGGGAGAAACTCCCCAAATACAGGTGTGCCAAGCATGTAGCATCATACCCAAGAAGAATTAAGGCTGTAATTGCTGCTAAAGGTGTTTCAACAAAGTACTGAGTAAAGGGTCTGAATATTTATGTCAATCTGATATTTCAGATATTTGTAAAAAATAAAAATACATTTAAAAAATGGCACAAATTTCAAATAACCTGTTTTGCTTTGTCATTATAGGGAATTGTGTGTAGATTGATGGGGGGACAATTGAATCATTTTTAGACTAAGACTGTAACGTAACAAAATGTGGAAAAAGTAAAATGGTCTAAATATTTTTCGAACGCACTGTACGTATGTGGTAAAGTGGTAAAGTGACTAGGCAACAGGATAGATTATTAACAGTAGCCGCAGCGTATCTAATAAACACCCTATTTAGTACACTGGGCTCTGGTCAAAACATAGACCATAAATATCCAAGTATGCTTAGTACATAGTAGTAACACCTTGTAAGTAGTCAGAGATACAATATGGTGCTGCATAGAGAAGTGGTGTTGGCTGTATATAATTCAGTTACCTCTGTTAGGTCATGTTGAAGTGTGAGTACGTCATGGAAATAGACACAGCATCAGGATCCCTTCCCAGCGGGTTGGTTTACAGGCCCTTAGTTCCAAATGGCACCCTATTCCCTATATAGTGCACTACTTTTGACCCGGGCCCATTGGGGAATAGGGTGCCATTGGGACACACTGTGTTTGGCTCGCGGCTCATACGTCTCTGTTTGTCACTAATTAGTTGGATATTTGTAGGACTACAGGGCTGCTCAGTAAGCTGTGGGAAGGAGGGGGTGGGGTGAGAGGGATGTGAGGGGGGATAGAACAACAACATGCTAAGAGTGAAACACATGTCATCTGTCAATCACCCCCTCCTGTTCCCCTTATTGCTCTGCAATGTCTCCCAAATGAACTCCCTCGCCTCCCTCTTTCTCCTCTCCACCTCCCTCTGTCGCCTCCCCGTCCCCCTATCCCCCTCCAGACAAACATGAGAATGAAGCAGGCAAACCCCTCCTGGCCCTCCTCCTCGTTCTCGGTATCCCTGCCAGTGTCTGCTTCTGTTGCCGGAAGGAGATCTTCAAGAACAAATCCCCAACACCACCGATATCTAACTGGACAACCCCGAGACTCTGCACCCCCCTCCAGGCCACAACATGCCCGGAGGAGGGGTGTCCCCTGGACCTGGTGTCCCGGTGAGGGATAGTTAGATGGTGGCTTGGCTACCAAATGGCACCCGATTCTCGCTATTCTGTAGGTCTCTGGTCAAAACGAGTTCACTTGGGAATATGGTGCCATTTGGGACAAATCCCTTGTAGAAGTTGCCTTTAGGTTCCCCCCTCTAATCTGTCTCCCATGCTGTACTACTATAATAATGACATTGTTGAGCTGATGCCTGTTTTGTAGTTGAACGGTGATAACGTGATGTGTTTTTCTGTGGTTATTGCAGACGTTCTATCATGGTATATTAACAATTTATTATTATTAATTTAACTACATACTGTGGTGTGTTGGTTTTTGCATGCCTTGTGTTTTGTATGTGATTGGAGTCAATAGCGATTCTGTGTGTGTGTGTGTATACAGTGGGGCAAAAAAGTATTTAGTCAGCCACCAATTGTGCAAGTTCTCCCACTTAAAAAGATGAGAGAGGCCTGACCGACAAAATTAGAAAAGAAATTCTGAAAATCACATTGTAGGATTTTTAATGAATTTATCATAGTCATAGTTGAAGTGTACCTATGATGAAAATTACAGGCCTCTCTCATCTTTTTAAGTGGGAGAACTTGCACAATTGGTGGCTGACTAAATACTTTTTTGCCCCACTGTATCTCTCTCTCTCTCCTTCTGTTCATTATATCGGTGTCTGGTATGGTTCTTGTTAGGAAACCCTCGTAGTCCTCCTGTCAGGTGTGGAAATCCTCAGGAGAAGAAACAAGGAAGAGAAGTGTGTGACAGTGTTTTGTTTCAGTGCTTCAGCCCCCACAGTGGAGTGGCCCCCCGCCCAACCAGCCACAGTACATTCCTGGGGCTCCTCCGATGGTAGGGCTTTATACTCTTCTCTACTCTATTCTACCCTACTCTACACTCTTAGAAAAATGGGTTCCAAAAGGGTTCTTCGAAGGTCCCTATGCGAGAGCCCTTTTTGGTTTCAGGTAGAACCCTTTTGCCTTCCATGTACAACCCTCTGCAGAAAGGGTGTGTGTGTGTGAGGGGTATGCTCCAGTGATGTACAGCGCCCCCTCCGGGAAGGAGGTGGAGAACATGTTTCAAGCTGATCCCCCTCCTTGCCCGTCCACCACCCTAGGTCAGTCCTCACTCACCCTCTCATACACACACACACACACACACACACACACCCTCTCACACACATATATGCACACCCTCTGACATTGTTTTTTTTTCTTAGATTTTCATTATCCAATCAGAACCCACATCACACCTAATCATACAATCAGAAGCCACTAGGAAAACTCATCATCCACTCAAGATAGACCAAGCAAACCTCTCCGCCTGTCGGGTAGGTAGCTAATTGCCGGTAGCTACTTCCTGTTGTGTATATTTAAACAGTGTATACAGTATATATGCAAATATGAACAGAAATGCCTTTCCATGCCAAAGTATAGCTGCTTGTTATTATATGCATGGTGCACCATTTTAGTACTACATGTGAAACTAATGTCATTTCAACAGGGTTTGTAGAGTTAAATAACTTTTAGGCAGCTTATTAATACATTGGGAGGGTTCTATTTTATTAAGATGTTGTATCGTCTGCATAAAATCCTATTTATCATATTTAATGTTTTTTATATAATGATGCACTCCTGAAGGTTTTACAGACAGTGGGACCCATTCGAGCGGATCACTTTTGTCAAGTCGGTGACCGTCGTTGGTCACCTTTCAAAGTGCATTGAATTATGGGGACACAAATGATCCCACTTGTGCCGACATGCCAACTGCGTGAACTTTACAAAAACAAAGGTCAAAGGTCGTAAAGTTTTGACTGCACGTTTCTGCACTTGCGCTTCACCAACTTCACCCTGCAGCCATCACCTGCATTGCGGGAGGCTCTGTTGTCCACCAATCATTAGGCTGTTTTTGTTTGACCCGCACGAACATGACCAAAGACATGACTGAAACAGGAACCAACTTTGCCTCGATTTATATATACAGTGGATATATACAAAATGAATGTGATGTCTCATTGTTTGTACAAAGTACACACATTTGATTACAAATTATGATTGTGTGATATGAGAGTTGGAGACAAAGAAATACTTTTATAACAATGGCACACTGCTATTTGTTGTAAAACCACGTGTCCAACTTTTGGCTTTCGCAGTTGCTCCTCCCCCGATTTCACTCCTCGGATTTCGTCTAGTCATTTGCTTAAGCCTCACCGCGCAAACGCACCCGGTGCCTTCATCTCCTCTACCAAAGGGAGATTGTCCTGGGGGTGTATTCATAAGTGCACAATGAAGCAAACATTTATTTTGGGGACAAATTCAATTAGTCCCTACCCATTTCAACCTGCTTCCTTTAGGTTCCTAATGAATGTACCCCTGGTCGGGTCAAGGGGTGAGGAAAATTAATTCTACATGATTATATTCAGGGACAGGGCATTTCCAGACCATGTAAGCAGAACTGGAAAAACTCCTGGCCCTAGTTGGTCAAGGGGAGAATCTCAATTGGAGAAGGTCAGATGTCACTTGATCAAGCTCAAGCTCTTGGAGTCACTTTTAAAATGTTTTTCCAGAACTGCTTTTCTCACCGTCTCATCCCATGACACACACACTTTAAAGGAATGGACAGATCTGTAATGTAGGTAATAGGAAGTATGTATTTGTTTTATTAGAGAACTTGTTTGTGTTGTGTGCCGCCATAACTGGAGAGGAGTGAGGAAGAAAATGATTTCCAACGCCATATCGTCAGACCTTATGGAATGTTTCTATTCTACAAATATCAATAGCATTTATAGCAGAATAGTGGGAAATGCACATATCCACCTTAATAAACAGAAATGACGTTGTCTGTCTCCTTGAAAACAAGCTAATCAGCTGTCAGTTCTGTTTCACACGCAAAATAACTATAGGATCTTTAAGAAAAAAGGCAAATGCTTTATTATTGCAAAACGATACCAAAACATTTGCAAACAAAACGTTATGTACAATGTCGTGATTACGATCCTAGACCTAGATTATGTTCAAAACAAGGCCTTTCAATTCCCATCCATCCATCCCTCACTCCTCCTCCTCTCCATTTCTCTCACTTGTCTCTCTAGCACCCTCACTTGATCCTCCAGGTCGGTTTTGTCGCCGCTGGTGCCAGAATGCCCTATACCCAATAGGACGCAGACGCTCACCAGGCCGGCCAATCGCAGCGCCGTAGTCTCTGTTTCAGCGCTGCGGTCACTTAGGATCAGGCCAAACAGTCCTAAAACCACACCCAGCTTCAGTAGCCACAGGACCCGCCTCAAAGTGGATGCCACCAAGCGGAAGGCCAGGGACAGCAGCCAGTAGCCAATGAGAGCCAGCAGAAGCCACTGACCGATATAGACCACTGCATCTGGGGTGATACTGTTAACAGGCATTTGAACTGGAGGAGAGAAAGAGAGAGATACAACATGATCTTAGTGCATTTTCTGGCCTAGTATTTTGAAAAATGTTTCCTTGTCTCCATTCTAAGATGTGGCAAAAACATAGTCTTAGCAGTGTGTTGCTATGTAATTATTGTACCGGTAGGTTACTTTTGGCATTGTGGAAAAAGAGGTTTGCTCTTCTGGCACACACACCTAATCCAGGGCATGTCTGTCAGTGGATAAAGGGCTCCCTTGGCAGGTGAGACTTTCATCCAGTTGTGTTGTGTTGTGTGTGTGTGTGTGTCTACAGAGAACAATGACAGTAAATTACAATGTGAGAGTGTCTAGTACTGTACATGGGTTGTGTGTTGAGATGTTGCACAATATGGGATCAATCAACAGATGACATAAGAATGATTTACTTGAAATTATTATTTTTGTATTGACAACTGTCTGTTCCATTATCGAATGGTGCACTGGTTATCAGCCCTGGTCCTGGAGAGCTACAGGTTGTACAGTTTTTTTTTCTTCTCCAGCCCAGCTCTAACACACCAGATCCAACTAGTCAACTGCCCATCAAGACATTGATTAGGTGTGTTAGTGCTGGGCTGAAACAAAAGTCTTGCACATGACATGCTTTAGCTCTCTGGGAACAGTATCGGTGACTGACTGGAGTATTGCATTAGCTTTCTGGGCCTGGTATTCATAAAGTGGGAATAGGAGTGCTGATTTAGCATTATTCAGTGTTGCCTTTAATATTATAATGATGAATAATGAATGATCCTAGAGCAGGTGTTTACCATCAACTCCTGCTGCCCTCAGGAACTGGGTGAGGTACTTCATAACCACATTTGCGCCACTGACCACTACCGCAGCCAGATACTTGACCAACTGAAAGAAACACTGACAGGAGAGAGAGAGAGTTGATATAGGGTTATGTTTGAGGCAAACACACGGGTCACTAAATACGGAAATAAAAGCAAGGGTTCCCGTACAGGCCGACTTGTTGCTACTCGCACCTACCTAATTCGACAAAAGAACTGACATCATTAAACTAAGATTTTATGATACATACTACTGTTAAATTGAATTTAGAGCAGGCTATTCTTTGTGCCTCACCTTCTGTGCAGTTTCAACAGACCGCGCCCCAACAAGGTGGACCAGGTAACTGTGCGCCTCCTGGGACAAATCCGTGAGCGTCTCCCGGAGGACTTGCATCATTCCCGGGGAATTGTTAAATGACTTCTCGAAGCGACTATATTCTCCCGAACAAGAAACTACCACGGTGCTCAGCACACACAAGACGAAACACACTTTCATTGTTTCAGACACCTTATGTAAAGTCAAAAGATTAAAACATCCAACGTCTTTAGATTTAGTTGAATATGGTTTCACTGCATAACCATATGCTACAACAATCTAAACTGGTCACTCTACAGACAGAAACATATTGGCTACAGTGTAGCCTATGTCTTACATATGGAAAGAAAAAAAAACATCGTCTAACTACAGTTTCCAGGATATAGAAAGTAGGCAGGCCGACACAAAATGTACTACAATAGTTGCGTTGCCCTTCTTCATCTTTAAGTTTAATTGGCAAATCACTATCAACTGACAAGTGCATACACCGCCACCTACTGTACTGGAGTGTGACGACCTATCTATACCACTACAGTATATTCTCTTGACTAACCCTGGATTTCTAATAAAATAAAATACCTCCGTGCAAACCTCACCACTCACATCATCCCCACCCACTTCCGTCCAACCTCTGACCCTGTCAAACAACCTCTCCCTTTCTACACACATTTCACAAAATAGTAATATATGTTCAACCGTTTCCAGCCATTGCACATTCTAGTACCATGTTTCCTATCAATTTCAAAGATGAATTCAATCCCGTATGCCCTAATCTAATTTCCTTCTGTTCTCATTCAATGACACTATCTCCCGTAAAGATGTCCTTGTACTATACAAATGTCTGCCCTTCCTACTTTCATCCCATTGTCTCTGCCAGCAATCTAACCCATTTTTTCGAATGAATGTTTTAAATTCTCCTCTACCCAACTGCACCTGTATATCCACAATAGTGCTTTTCACTGCTCATTTTGCTGTTATATCTACTATATTATTTCCATAAACTCCTGCATGAGCCGGAATCCAACCGAACTAAATGTCAATGTCATTTCTTTGTAATCCCAATACCCGCATCATTACTTCTAACCATAAATCATCGCGTTCTGACTTTCCAGATCTTAAACTACACAAAACCGATGCAGAGTTCGAACATATTACTACTCTTCTTGGTTGCACCTCCTCTATCCATTGCAATCCAACAATTATCGCAAACATTTCTGTTGAATATACAGACAAATCATTTGTTAGACTTGCATAGATTAACATCGAATTCAATAATAAATACACTTGCTCCCGTCTTCCCATTCATCGTATCATTTGAACCATCTGTATACACTGCAATACAATAATACAACTGATTACTAATATATTGATCGACTATTATTCCCTCATTATCTTCTTCACACCACTGTTGATTTTTCTTCGATCAGGCTAAAATCAAGTTAACCTTCCCTAGCCTTCTATTTGCAATTTAAATGAGGATTTGCGTAGACTGGATGGAATTCCTGAAACGTAGACGCCGTAAAACCTGCCCCCCTGGTAGAAAAAAAGGAAGCAGGGCACGCTCGCCACCTACTGTCAAGTCGACATTAAATAGCTTACCCTGCAGGTCGCAACGTTTTTTGAACGTTCCCGATTGAAATAGGCCATGTAGAACAGACATGCTCCTCTGACATGAATCATAAGGATTCACATTAGCTCTGTTCATGTCATTTCTATCTGCAACGTTCGACAACGTTTGGCAGTTGACGGCCCCAAATTTATTTTATTTTATACCAACCTTTATTTTCATACCCTCATCTCCTGTTGTTGTCTATTTGCTCGACCAATTAAACATATGTAGTAGTACTATACACAAAATAGCTAAAATAAAAGTCTGAACAAAATAAGCAAAATTAAAGTTTATTTCTTAAAGTGTTATCATGGGCCCCGGTGTTTATTTTATTCCCTATGGTCCTGGTCAAAAGTAGTGCACTATATAGGTAATAGAGTGGGACACATTTCAGGGTCTTCTTCCATTACTTGTTCATCTGGGCTTGGGCCTTGCAGGTCAGGTAGGCCAGCTTGGTGGTGAGCTGCTCAGTGAAGAGGGGGTGGAACGCCAGCATGATCCTCAACATGTTGCCTTTACGGGCCTCGTCCACCGGAGTCTGGCCCCAGATATCTATCTCCTGGGTGGGAGGGGAGGAGAGGAAAGAGAGGAGGAAGGGCAGGAGAGGAAAGGACACGAGAAGAGAGGTGAGGTAAGGTGGGGGAGTGGATCGGACTTCGAAGGTGAATTTGGAAAAAGGACATTCATTTCAATTGTCAGATGTAGTGGTGGTATGTTGAGGATGCTGCTGAAACTCTAACTGTAGAGTAAAAACACTTAGGTGGCATAACGGCCCAGTTGCTACTTTGGTGAAGATTAAACTACTACCCTCTTTTACCTCTCCTACTCCACCCTGAGATGAGCAGGGTCACACTGTAGCAAAACCTTTCAAAATATTGTGCAACGGAAAACGTGTTTCTTAAAGGACAAGTTTAGATAGTACCTCCCTGTTTCAGCCTGTTTGCTTCCGTTTAGTGCCAAGTGAGTGAACATGACCCTGGTTCTTACCAGCGGGGTTGCCCCATACTCCAGCAGCCTGCGGACCATGACTGTGTCCCTCATCTTGACAGCCAGGTGCATGGCCGTGCGTCCATTGTAGTCCTTAGAGTCCATGTCGACTCCAGACAGCGCCCAGGCATGAAGCAGCTGGTAGTCTTTCTTGGCCACCGCCCTGAGAGGGAGGGAGGGGGGTGGGGGAGGGAGGGAGGGAGGGGGGTGGGAGATGGTGGGAAATGGGAGGAGGGGGAGAGAGAGACGTGGGTCAATATTTCTATAACAAGAGTGGCATCTTATTTTTGAATAATGAAAGCACGACTCAAAATGATTCATGTTAATGAATAAGCAGTTACTCACTGCAGCAGCTCCACGCTGATCCTCACTGCGGGCATAGCCAGTGACGCCTCTGTCATCCTCAGGAACTTGATGACGTCATAATGCCTGACATGCAAATGTGAGCCACCATTATCTGGCTTTAGTGTGTGTGCTTTCATTGTTGCTTTATTAGTCCACTTCTAGACTTATTCCAGGTAGGCTACTTACAACGACGCTTTGACAAAGCAGAGCAGGGTTAGTGGGCTACCTGTTGATAATGGCCAGGCGTAGGGGTGTGTTTCCGAAGCGGTCTTTCAAATGCTGGGAGGCTCCTTTGGCCAGCAGGTACTTGACCATGTCCAGGTTACCGATCTCACAGGCCTTCAGCAGTGGTTTGGTGCCGTCATAGTCCCCACAGTTCACATCCATCTGGGGGGGGGGGGGGGGGGGGTATATGCAAGACAAGTGTGTGTGTGAGAGAGAAGAAACTGTACCCAAATAAAGAAAACACACACACACACACACTACTGCAGACATTTTCTAGGATCTCCTGGAGGGAGAGGAAGTCGTTGCTCTCGACAGCTCCGTTAGCGAAGGAGGGAAGCAACTCTCCCAACAGTCCCTTGCGCTCCTGAAGGAAACACAAAGAGTTGAACCAGGTATTTATCATCATGGAGTAGATGTGCAAGTCAGGTGTAACATCACTGATAAATGGACAAATGGGTCTATCCAAATTATAGGTGAACTCATATGGCCTTGCCTCTATGTCCTTGTTCCGCAGCCAGCTGAGCTCTAGGACCTTGCCCAACCATTGCAGAAACTTCTTGTCCCTGATCACAGGGCCTGCAATCACGATCGGTTTTAGGCTGAGATCCCTCGCTTGGGTTTTCTCCATAGCTGTGACAAAGAGCATGTGGTGTGTGTTACGATAGATAAACACGCAGAATGGGTCAAATATCAAAGCTACCGAGCTATCTAGCTACTCTGCTAACGTTACTAGTAGCTAGCTAGCACATCAAGTTCAGGTAGCTAGCTAATTGCAGCACTTAGCTATCTTCTCTCTCCTGCACATTGAAGTGGTGAACTAACTAAAGTAGCTTACTACCTTTCTATAGTATCACGTTACTTTACAAACATTGATCAGTTAGTTCATGTAAGCAAACTAGTTTGCTCATCAAGGTATTAGAGCTTGTCAACAAACCAACACAACCGTTGGAGGGCGCGCGAAATGAATGGCCAGGTTATTTTGTTGCTTTTGTTTTACAACTGGTCATGTCCACTAGGTGGTAGCAAAGCCATATATTGATCTAAATACGAACCTCTTTTGGTTGCGCAAAATGACAAATGTGCATACACTTGTTCTTCGACCAGATACAGTAGATTCAATTCACTATTTGTAAAGATATTGGGTTGTTTAGGCAAGAAAAGAAAAGTACACCCTGTTGCTGTCAATTGTCAGTGAAAGCAATGGGATATTTGTGGCCGTTGGACAGAAGTCTTCCGTGTACTAAAAATTCCTTGGCAGAAAGAACAGAGATATGTAACTAGGCTACTCAAATTACAAAAAAAGACGTCTTCCCTTCTGATACCAGGGAGATGTTCAGAGAGAGGGAAAAAGAGAGAGGGAGAGAAAATAATCATGTATATTTATTTATAAAGAGCTTTTAATATTTGTCCCTCTTAAATAAAAAAACAAATGTAATAATGCAGTGAAAAAGTAAATGTAAAGAGCGAGAAAGAAGGATATAGAAAAAAAGGAGGTGAGGAAGGGTGGATGGAAAAAGAGAGGGGTGGATTGTGTGTGGGAGGGAGAGTGTGGGATGGAATGGAAGAGGGGGCCAGAAAGAAACAAAACAATGAATAATCTGGAGTCAAGACTCCATCAAAGCAGTGAACGGCTCAGCCACTCCACTACCCTGTAACCCTGCCTCCCTCCCAAATGGCACCCTATACCCTATACAGTGCACTACTTTTGACCAGTAGTGCACTATATAGGGAATAGGGTGCCATTTGGGCCACATTCCATGTCTCTGAAAGGAGAGACTGTGAGGGAACAGAACAGGAAGAGATGAGGGAGGTCAGGAGGTCGGCAGCTGGACGGCCCAGTCACATTATGTGTGTGTGTGTGTGTGTGTGTGTTTTGAATGGATAGAGACGAGAGTGGAATCTCTCTGGCCTAGTGCCTAGAATGGGAGAAAAGGCTTTGATTCGAACGATACCAGGAAGTGTACTGTACATGGGAGCCAACCAAAATGAAGTCAACTGTTCCAACTGGTTCCATTCAGTTCCATCCATTCACTGGAGGTTCCATCTGGCTCCCAGAGCACATCCATAACCTAGTGACAGAAACACTTCCTGGATAATCTTAAGAGGACATTTTGGATGACATTGCTGACTAAACCTTCTTCATGTTGTTCTGTCATTCTAGGCATTCTAGCGTCCTGTCCATGAGGTGTACTTGTACATCACGCTGCCTCACGCTGCAGAAACAAGCGATAGGCTCCGGCCCCTATGGGCCGTTCTGGCTCGGACAAGGCTTACTTGTGTTCTAGAGAGAGAGAACACTTTGTCCTGACTATCCGGAGAGAAGATGCGCGGGACTTAATATCAGAACAGATGGAGGTCATTTTTTCAAATGCATTTTGAAGAACAATATTTTTGATACAAATGATTTTATTTAGGTGATAATATACAAAACAAATGAGGAATTTAGGGAAAATGAAACCATTATTTAACACTGCATGGTAGTAAAACACTGCATACTATGGAATCACATCCAAATCAATTCCACAGCTTCACGTTACACATTCAAAGACATAACATAAAGCCACAATGGTAGAAACTTAAACAAACCATCAGTGGCAGACAAATCATCAGTATCATAACAGGGGAATTGGTGGAAATCTGTCTGGAGATGTGATTGGTCAGTTAAAGTCCTTCTGCAGCTGTTATTGGTCAGTTGAAGTCGGGGGCAGTGACCAGTATGGGAGTCGTGGGAACATCTTGATTGAGAGACTGGAAGAGAGAAAGAAAGAAAAAGGGAGAGTAGAAAAATAGATTAACTAATGTGAAGGAACATTTTACATTGACTTCAGGTGTCCCTGGCGGTAATTTCCACGGCACTACTCTATTGTCACTACTCTATTGTCACTACTCTATTGTCACTACTCTATTGCCACTACTCTATTGCCACTACTCTATTGTCACTACTCTATTGTCACTACTCTATTGCCACCACTCTATTGTCACTACTCTATTGTCACTACTCTATTGCCACTACTCTATTGTCACTACTCTATTGTCACTACTCTATTGCCACTACTCTATTGCCACTACTCTATTGTCACTACTCTATTGTCACTACTCTATTGTCACTACTCTATTGCCATTACTCTATTGCCACTACTCTATTGTCACTACTCTATTGCCACTACTCTATTGTCACTACTCTATTGTCACTACTCTATTGCCACTACTCTATTGCCACTACTCTATTGTCACTACTCTATTGCCACTACTCTATTGTCACTACTCTATTGCCACTACTCTATTGTCACTACTCTATTGCCACTACTCTATTGCCACTACTCTATTGTCACTACTCTATTGCCACTACTCTATTGCCACTACTCTATTGCCACTACTCTATTGTCACTACTCTATTGCCCTGTGGCATCCTCTGTGTATTTACACAATCTTGTAAATATTTTATTTGTACTGTAAAAATCTCTCTGAAAAAATAGGCGTTGTTTTTATCCCCCTTTCATTTTGTTTGGATTCTGTCTTGAAATAGTATTCCTCATTGCCAGCACTCTTGTTTTCAATATGGCAAGCATATGTTGTGATCATAAACAATAGACATATAATAATAACATTTAGACTGAACATACCCGCAAATAAATCCAAGTTAAAACATGTAAATATCTATTCCCACCACATCCTATCATGAATATGATCATGGTAATTCAGCAATAATACCCCAGATAATAACAAATATTACAGTGATAAACCAAATATTAAAGGGGAAGTATTTTACTATTTTTTACATTTTATTTTATTCAACCTTTATTTAACTATGCAAGTCAGTTACTAACAAATTCTTATTTACAATGACGGCCTAGATGGTTCGATGGTTCCTAACCCGGAAAGTAGTCTATGGGCCAGGAGACACTGTAATCTGTAATCTGCATGTACTCTACACACACACATACACATTGTAATGTTGTGGTAGTGTGGACTTTATATTGTACATTTGCAATAATAGAGTAATAATGTATTTTATGATGTATTGTTTTATTTATGATGTAGGCTGTTGTGTTTTACTGTGATGTAATTGTTTAAACCCTGTTTGGACCCCAGGAAGAGTAGCTGCAGAATGGGGATCCTAATACATACTAAATATATAATGTTCATGGTAATCTTGTAATCTACAACTGTTAATTGAATCAAATACTAAAGTTCCCCTTTAATGTATTTTCCCGTCTGTCTTACTGAGTATGGTCCGAAACTCCTCCTCTTTTTGTACAGGATGTAAGAGAGCGTTGAGGAGATGGTGATCTGGATGATGGTGAAGAGAAGGAGGGACGACTTTACTCCATAACTGAACACCTGAGGTAAAGAGAGAGAGAGAGAGAGAGCTAAAGTTAAACTGAGAGCAAGTCATTTGTAAGAACATTTGTCACACATCGTTTGTAATATTGCATTGTGACGAAACAGATCATTTGAATATGAGAGATTTATCATTTCAGATTAAATATAATTTCTCAATGAGTCATAGACATGATGCATTACAAACACGTTGGGGTAACAACGTACAGTACCAGTTAAAAGTTTGGACACGCCTACTCATTCAAGGGTTTTTCTTTATTTTTTACTATTTTCTACATTGTAGAATAATAGTGAAGACATCAAAACTATGTACTAACACATATGGAATCATCTAGTTACCAAAAAAGGGTTAAACAAATCTAAATATATTTTATATTCTAGATTCTTCAAAGTAGCCACCCTTTGCCTTGATAACAGCTTGGCACACTGTTGGCATTCTCTCAACCAGCTTCATGAGGAATGCTTTTCCAACAGTCTTGAAGGAGTTCCCACATATGCTGAGCACTTGTTGGCTGCTTTTCCTTCACTCTGCAGTCCAACTCATCCCAAACCATCTCAATTGGGTTGAGGTCAGGTGATTGTGGAGGTCAGGTCATCTGATGCAGCATTCCATCACTCTCCTTCTTGGTCAAATAGCCGTTACATAGCCTGGAGGTGTGTTGGGTCATTGTCCTGTTGAAAAACAAATGATAGTCCCACTAAGCGCAAACCATATGAGATGGCATATCGCTGCAGAATGCTGTGGTAGCCATGCTGGGTAAGTGTGCCTTGAATTCTAAATAAATCACAGACAGTGTCACCTGCAAATCACCATCACACCTCCTCCTCCATGCTTCACTGTGGGAACCACACATGTGGAGATAATTTGTTCACCTACTCTGCGTCTCACAAAGACAAGGCGATTGGAACCAAAAATCTCAAATTTGGACTCATCAGACCAAAGGACAGATTTCAACCGGTATAATGTCCATTGCTCGTGTTTCTTGGCCCAAGCAAGTCTCTTCTTATTATTGATGTTCTTTAATAGTGTTTTCTTTGCAGAAATTCGACCATCACATCAAATTTTATTGGTCACATACATGTGTTTAGCAGATGTTATTGCGGGTGTAGCGAAATGCTTGTGTTTCTACTACAACAGTGCAGTAATATCTAACAAGTAATATCTAAAAATTTCACAACTTATATCCGATACACACAAATCTAAGTAAAGGAATGGAATTAAGAATATATATAAATATATGGATGAGCAATGTCAGAGCGGCATAGACTAAGATACAGTAGAATAGAATAGAATACAGTTGAAGTCGGAAGTTTACATACACCTTAGACAAATACATTTAAATTCAGTTTTTCACAATTCCTGACATTTAATACTAGTAAAAATTCCCTGTCTTAGGTCAGTTAGGATCACCACTTTATTTTAAGAATGTGAAATGTCAGAATAATATTAGAGAGAATGATTTATTTCAGCTTTTATTTATTCAATCACATTCACGGTGGGTCAGAAGTTTACATACACTCAATTAGTATTTGGTAGCTATCATTGCCTTTAAATTGTTTAACTTGGGTCAAACGTTTCGGGAAGCCTTCCACAACCTTCACACAATACGTTTGGGTGAATTTTAGCCCATTCTTCCTCACAGAGCTGGTGTAACAGAGTCAGGTTTGTAGGCCTCCTTGCTCGCACACACTTATTCAGTTCTGCCCACAAATGTTCTATAGGATTGAGGTCAGGGCTTTGTGATGGCCACTCCAATACCTTGACTTTGTTGTCCAGAAGCCATTTTGCCACAACTTTGGAAGTATGCTTGGGGTCACTTTCCATTTGCAAGACCCATTTGCGACCAAGCTTTAAGCTTTGACTGAAACAAGTCTCTTCTTTTTATTACCTCTGCAGCAGAGGTAACTCTGAGTCTTCCTTTCCTGTGGCGGTCCTCATGAGAGCCAATTTCTTCATAGCGCTTGATGGTTTTTGCGACTGAACTTGAAGAAATGTTCTGTATTGACTGACCTTCATGTCTTAAAGTAATGATGGAATGTTGTTTCTCTTTGCTTATTTGAGCTGTTCTTGCCATAATATGGAATTGGTCTTTTACCAAATAGGGCTATCTTCTGTATACCAATCCTACCTTATCACAACACAACTGATTGGCTCAAACACATTAAGAAGGAAAGAAATTCTGCAAATTAACTTTTAACAAGGCTTGCCTGTTAATTTAAAAGCATTCCAGGTGACTACCTCATGAAGTTGGTTGAGAGAATGCCAAGAGTGTGCAAAGCTGTCAACAAGGAAAAGGGTGGCTACTTTGAAGAATCTCAAGTATATTTTGATTTGTTTAACACTTGTTTGGTTACTACATGAATGATGTGTGATTTCATAGTTTTGATGTCTTCACTATTATTCTACAATGTAGAAAATAGTAAAAATAAAGAAAAACCCTTGAACGAGTAGGTGTGTCCAAACTTTTGACTGATACTGGATACTGGCGACACACACACACACACACAAACAGACCAATGATGAAAGAGGTACTAACAGTGGCATAGTGCTGGTGGTTACATTCATACTCCTGCCTGTCCTGTGTTGCGGGGGCCAGGGGGTGGTTACACGGTGCCTCTGGGTTGTTGTGGAGATCAATGAAGTAGATGATGAGGGCCAGGAGAGAAACCAAAATGGCCACCAGTGTCACCACCATACACACACTCAGCTAGAGGGACAGAGGAAGAGAGAGAGCGGGAGGAAGAGATTTGTACATCGTTACAACACTGTATATATACGTAATATGACATTTGTAATGTCTTTATTGTTTTGAAACTTCTGTATGTGTCATGTTTGCTGTTCATTTTTGTTTATTTCACTTCTGTATATTATCTACCTCAAATGCTTTGGCAATGTTAACACATGTTTCCCATGCCAATAAATCCCCTTGAATTGAATTGATAGGGGTGGGAGTCAGGGGCCAGACCTCATTGATTATAGTGTACATTTTTATAATGTAGGGTGTGTGTGTGTGTGTGTGTGTGTGTGTGTGTGTGTGTGTGTGTGTGTGACTATCTGTGATAAAGTGAAAATCTGAGGCTAGCACCCGACCCACAAATAAATAAATAAATGCGCTGTAGGCTAGAGTCAGAGATGGCAGAATTTCTTTTGACAGGGGGTGCTGGATTTTTTTGTGTGCCTATTTTAGATATGTTTCTGCTTATAATTTTGCTAGGCTATTTGTGAGTCAACTTGTCTATTATTGGATACATGCAGCTTCTCTTCTGTCATTGTCATGTATTGTCATGTTGTGTCTTGTTTCTGTCCTTTCTCTTCACCCTGTCTCCCCCTGCTGGTCGTTTTAGGTTACCTTTTCTCCCCCTCTTTCCCCCAGCTGTTCCTTGTCTCCTCCTAACTACCTCGTCACCCCTTTTCCCACCTGTTCCCTTTTTCCCTCTGATTAGTCCTCTATATCTCTCTCTGTTTTTGTTCCTGTCCTTGTCGGATTCTTGTTTGTGTTGTTCATGCCTGAACCAGACTATCGTCATGTTTGCTGCAACCTTGTCCTGTCCTGTCGGAACCTGCCGGTCCATCTGAGCCTACGTTTGTTTTCTTATTAAAGAAGCTCTGTTTACGTTAATTCGCTTTTGGGTCCTCATTCACGCACCGTAACAGAAGAATCCGACCAAGAATGGACCCAGCGACTTCGGATCCTCTCCACTCAGCCGTCGAGATCCAGGGAGCGATGCTAGGCAGACACGAGCAGGAATTGTCTGCTGCTCGACATGCCGTTGAGACCCTGGCCACCCAAGTCTCCAACCTCACAGAACAGGTTCACCATCTCCGCCTCGATCCACCGGCCACTTCCAGGGCTTTCGAATCTCCGGAGCCCAGAATCAATAACCCGCCGTGTTACTCTGGGGAGCCCACTGAATGCCGCTCGTTCCTCACCCAGTGTGATATTGTGTTTTCTCTCCAGCCCAACACTTACTCCAGGAGCACTGCTCGTGTCGCCTACGTCATATCTCTCCTTATTGGACGGGCTCGTGAGTGGGGCACGGCAATCTGGGAGGCAAGGGCTGAGTGTACTAACCAGTATCAGGACTTTAAGGAGGAGATGATACGGGTTTTTGATCGATCTGTTTTTGGGGAGGAGGCTTCCAGGGTCCTGTCTTCCCTATGTCAAGGTAATCGATCCATAACAGACTACTCTATTGAGTTTCGCACTCTTGCTGCCTCCAGTGGCTGGAACGAGCCGGCTTTGCTCGCTCGTTTTTTGGAGGGTCTCCGCGCAGAGGTAAAGGATGAGATTCTCTCCCGGGAGGTTCCTTCCAGCGTGGATTCCTTGATTGAACTCGCTATTCGCATTGAGCGACGGGTTGATCTTCGTCACCGAGCTCGTGGAAAGGAGCTCGCGTTCTCCGTTGCCCCCCTCTCCGCATCACTACCATCTTCCTCTGCCGGCTCGGGTGCTGAGCCTATGCAGCTGGGAGGTATCCGCATCTCGACTAAGGAGAGGGAACGGAGAATCACCAACCGCCTCTGTCTCTATTGCGGTTCTGCTGGTCATTTTGTCACTTCATGTCCAGTAAAAGCCAGAGCTCATCAGTAAGCGGAGGGCTACTGGTGAGCGCTACTACTCCTGTCTCTCCTTCAAGATCCTGCACTACCTTGTCGGTCCATCTACGCTGGACCGGTTCGTCAGCTTCCTGCAGTGCCTTAATAGACTCTGGGGCGGAGGGCTGTTTTATGGACGAGACCTGGGCTCGGGAACATGACATTCCTCTCAGACAGTTAAGGGAGTCCACGGCCTTGTTCGCCCTGGATGGTAGTCCTCTCCCCAGGATTCAGCGTGAGACGCTACCTTTAACCCTCACTGTTTCTGGTAATCATAGCGAAACCATTTCTTTTTTAATTTTTTGTTCACCTTTTACACCTGTTGTTTTGGGCCATCCCTGGCTAGTTTGTCATAATCCTTCCATTAATTGGTCTAGTAATTCTATCCTCTCCTGGAACGTCTCTTGTCATGTGAAATGTTTAATGTCTGCTATCCCTCCTGTTTCCTCTGTCTCTTCTTCACAGGAGGAGCCTGGTGATTTGACAGGGGTGCCGGAGGAATATCACGATCTGCGCACGGTGTTCAGTCGGTCCAGGGCCACCTCTCTTCCTCCACACCGGTCGTATGATTGTAGTATTGATCTCCTTCCGGGAACCACTCCCCCCCGGGGTAGACTATACTCTCTGTCGGCTCTCGAACGTAAGGCTCTCGAAGATTATTTGTCTGTAGCTCTTGCCGCCGGTACCATAGTCCCCTCCTCCTCTCCCGCCGGAGCGGGGTTTTTTTTTGTTAAGAAGAAGGACGGGTCCCTGCGCCCCTGCATAGATTATCGAGGGCTGAATGACATAACAGTGAAGAATCGTTATCCGCTTCCTCTTATGTCTTCAGCCTTCGAGATCCTGCAGGGAGCCAGGTTTTTCACTAAGTTGGACCTTCGTAACGCTTACCATCTCGTGCGCATCAGGGAGGGGGACGAGTGGAAGACGGCGTTTAACACTCCGTTAGGGCACTTTGAATACCGGGTTCTTCCTTTCGGCCTCGCTAACGCTCCAGCTGTCTTTCAGGCATTAGTCAATGATGTCCTGAGAGACATGCTGAACATCTTTGTTTTCGTTTACCTTGACGATATCCTGATTTTTTCACCGTCACTCCAGATTCATGTTCAGCACGTTCGACGTGTCCTCCAGCGCCTTTTAGAGAATTGTCTTTTTGTGAAGGCTGAGAAGTGCTCTTTTCATGCCTCCTCCGTCACATTTCTCGGTTCTGTTATTTCCGCTGAAGGCATTAAGATGGATCCCGCTAAGGTCCAAGCTGTCATTGATTGGCCCGTCCCTAGGTCACGCGTCGAGCTGCAGCGCTTTCTCGGCTTCGCGAACTTCTATCGTCGTTTCATCCGTAATTTCGGTCAGGTGGCAGCCCCTCTCACAGCCCTTACTTCTGTCAAGACGTGCTTTAAGTGGTCCGTTTCCGCCCAGGGAGCTTTTGATCTCCTCAAGAATCGTTTTACATCCGCACCTATCCTTGTTACACCTGACGTCACTAGACAGTTCGTTGTCGAGGTTGACGCGTCAGAGGTGGGCGTGGGAGCCATTCTTTCTCAGCGCTCCCTCTCTGACGACAAGGTCCACCCTTGCGCGTATTTTTCTCATCGCCTGTCGCCGTCGGAACGTAACTATGATGTGGGAAACCACGAACTGCTCGCCATCCGCTTAGCCCTAGGCGAATGGCGACAGTGGTTGGAGGGGGCGACCGTTCCTTTTGTCGTTTGGACTGACCATAGGAACCTTGAGTACATCCGTTCTGCCAAACGACTTAATGCGCGTCAGGCGCGCTGGGCGCTGTTTTTCGCTCGTTTCGAGTTCGTGATTTCTTATCGTCCGGGCTCTAAGAACACCAAGCCTGATGCTTTATCTCGTCTCTTCAGTTCTTCAGTAGCCTCCACTGACCCCGAGGGGATTCTCCCTGAGGGGCGTGTTGTCGGGTTGACTGTCTGGGGAATTGAGAGGCAGGTAAAGCAAGCACTCACTCAAACTCCGTCGCCGCGCGCTTGTCCTAGGAACCTTCTTTTCGTTCCCGTTCCTACTCGTCTGGCCGTTCTTCAGTGGGCTCACTCTGCCAAGTTAGCCGGCCACCCTGGCGTTCGGGGTACGCTTGCTTCCAGCGTTTTTGGTGGCCCACCCGGGAGCATGACACGCGTCGCTTCGTGGCTGCTTGTTCGGTCTGCGCGCAGACTAAGTCCGGTAACTCCCCTCCTGCCGGCCGTCTCAGGCCGCTTCCCATTCCCTCTCGACCGTGGTCTCACATCGCCTTAGATTTTGTCACCGGACTGCCTTCGTCAGCGGGGAAGACTGTTATTCTTACGGTTGTCGACAGGTTCTCTAAGGCGGCTCATTTTATTCCCCTTGCTAAGCTTCCTTCTGCTAAAGAGACGGCACAAATCATCATCGAGAATGTTTTCAGAATTCATGGCCTTCCGTCAGACGTCGTTTCGGACAGAGGTCCGCAATTCACGTCTCAATTTTGGAGGGAGTTTTGCCGTTTGATTGGGGCTTCCGTCAGTCTCTCTTCCGGCTTTCACCCCCAGTCTAACGGTCAAGCAGAACGGGCCAATCAGACTATTGGTCGCATCTTACGCAGTCTTTCTTTTCGCAACCCTGCGTCTTGGTCAGAACAGCTCCCCTGGGCAGAATACGCCCACAACTCGCTTCCTTCGTCTGCGACCGGGCTATCTCCTTTTCAGAGTAGCCTCGGGTACCAGCCTCCGCTGTTCTCATCTCAGTTCGCCGAGTCCAGCGTCCCCTCCGCTCAGGCTTTTGTCCAACGTTGCGAGCGCACCTGGAAGAGGGTCAGGTCTGCACTTTGCCGTTATAGGGCGCAGACTGTGAGGGCTGCTAATAAGCGTAGAACTAAGAGTCCTAGATATTGTCGCGGTCAGAGAGTTTGGCTCTCCACTCAGAACCTTCCCCTTAAGACGGCTTCTCGCAAGTTGACCCCGCGGTTCATTGGTCCGTTCCGTATTTCTCAGGTCATTAATCCTGTCGCAGTTCGACTTCTTCTTCCGCGATACCTTCGTCGCGTCCACCCGGTCTTCCATGTCTCCTGTATCAAGCCCGTTCTTCGCGCCCCCGCTCGTCTTCCCCCCCCCCCCCCCCATCCTTGTCGAGGGCGCACCCATCTACAGGGTCCGTAGGATTTTGGACATGCGTCCTCGGGGCCGTGGTCATCAGTACCTAGTAGATTGGGAGGGGTACGGTCCTGAGGAGAGGAGTTGGGTTCCCTCTCGGGACGTGCTGGACCGTGCGCTGATCGAGGATTTCCTCCGTTGCCGCCAGGTTTCCTCCTCGAGTGCGCCAGGAGGCGCTCGGTGAGTGGGGGGGTACTGTCATGTATTGTCATGTTGTGTCTTGTTTCTGTCCTTTCTCTTCACCCTGTCTCCCCCTGCTGGTCGTTTTAGGTTACCTTTTCTCCCCCTCTTTCCCCCAGCTGTTCCTTGTCTCCTCCTAACTACCTCGTCACCCCTTTTCCCACCTGTTCCCTTTTTCCCTCTGATTAGTCCTCTATATCTCTCTCTGTTTTTGTTCCTGTCCTTGTCGGATTCTTGTTTGTGTTGTTCATGCCTGAACCAGACTATCGTCATGTTTGCTGCAACCTTGTCCTGTCCTGTCGGAACCTGCCGGTCCATCTGAGCCTACGTTTGTTTTCTTATTAAAGAAGCTCTGTTTACGTTAATTCGCTTTTGGGTCCTCATTCACGCACCGTAACAGTCATTATATGTTTCCTAAAAAACGAAATAAACCCTTGCTCACCAGAATCTGTTTGACCAGTTGTAAGGAAATTGAAAGCTGTGAAAATGACCCAACATGTTTCTGATAAGATTTGAGTTTGGCTTGGATGCCTATTTATGTGGTTGAAATACTATCAGCTTTTATGACGCTGATAGATCGCAGCTCTACAGCCGGTCCCTAACTGTGCATGCACATTCTCTCAAGATTCTGAAATAAATAATATTTCTCTACTCCTGTTCCCGAGTCAAAATGTACATTTGGTGTATAATTTTACCCTAGAAATGCTTAATTCTGCAGGCGTTAGTATTAAGGCTATGTGAGAGGTTAGTGTCCAGATTTCAGTTTCAATTAAACCCACCTGAACAATAGGCTACAGTTTTCTTGACGTGTCAGAGGCCTATTTGAAGTCCCCATCTTGTGACTGTCGTATAGCGATTCATAATCTTCACACATAATATATGCACTGTTATCATCCTCTTTTACCACTTCACCAAATCTTTCTCAACATTACTTTTATGGCCCTCCCGTCTCTGTATTTTCAACTCTCTATTTCGCAGCTTTTTCTTATTGAATTAAACTCCGGTATTGTCCTTTTTGCCTCAGTGGTTCGATGTGTTTCCCAAAAGCGTTTGGTGTTGGCGCGCGTAAAGTTAGGCCCCAAAGTTTAGGCTTTCGCACTAATGCCAAAAACATGAAAGAAAACCCTAAATGTAGTCTATAGGCCTAGATATAAATTGCACAACAATGATACATGTATAGATTTTTTTATGTGTTATTTTCTCTTTATTCAACCCAACTGCCACCTACCCGCCCTCCATTTGCATAATATTTCATAACCCTAAACCAATGATGTATATATAAACACTAGATGATAGGGGGCACTGTTTTGAACCCACCGTGCCTCCATCTTGGCACCGCAACACCATTGTAAAAAAATATATATTTTGGAAGCTATTGCCATGTTTATTCTATTAAAGACACCTTAATGCATACTTTTAAATGATACGATATGAGCTAAACATACAAATAAAGCAATATCTAAAAACATTTTCCTTAAAGTATAATTTTTTGAAAGTATTAATGTTACTGTCCCCACTAAAACAACAAAAATACTTAAATACATCAAATTTTGTCCTTGAAACATTTAAATGAAATAATGTCGAATTCCATTCAATCCTATAGAACTCGCCAGCTTGTAACCCTAAAACCCGGAAATGAGTTACCGCTGGTTCATTCGGCCATCCCTATGCGAAAAATGAACACCGACAATAAGGTCAGAGGTTAACACAGGCTTAGGAGATCTTATAAGTTTTGTTCTATGAGATGATAGGAGTCAGTTAACATGACCTTTATGAATTATGAAGCCTTTATTATGAAGTGCTTAATGTGCTTTTTTTAATTACATAAATTCTTCAAAATTCACAAAAGGTGATGTTAGCTGATGAAGATTATCTCATAGAACTAAACGTATAAGATCTCCTAAGCCTGTGTTTACTACAAACCTTATTTTGGGTGTAAGGGTTGCAGCCTTTTTTTCCAATTTCCACCTAAAATGAAATCTAATTGCCTGTAGCTCAAGACCTGAAGCAAGGATGTGTATATTCTTGATAGTTTTTGAATAGAAACACTTTGAAGTTTGTGGAAATATGAAATGAATGTAGGAGAATATAACACATTAGATCTGGTAAAAGATAACAGAAATAAAAAACAAGAGGTTTCTCAAAAATAATTGTTGCATCATCTTTGAAATGCAAGAGAAGGCCAAGACAGTGAAGTAGGATTCTAGGTGTCATTTAGACGTTGTCCACAAGATGGCAGCAGTTTGTGTGCAACGTTTCAGACTGATCCAGTGAATAATTACATCACTACACAATATTTTGTATTAATTCTGTCAGGAGTTTGCCCAAATGTGCCAAATTGGTCAATTTAAGGATGTTCAAGTACATTCAACCTTTATTTAACTAAGCAAGTCAGTTAAGAACAAATTCTTATTTTACAATGAAAGCGTACCACGGCCAAACCCTCCCCTAACCCGGATGACGCTGGGCCAATTGTGCACCGCCCTATGGAACTCCCGATCACAGCCGAGTGTGATACAGCCCGGGATCGAACCAGAGTCTGTAATGACGCCTCTAGCACTGAGATGCAGTGCCTTAGACTGCTGCACAACTCGGGAGCCTAACATTACCTTACATAACTATAGAGAACATACAAAAATCCTATGGCAATAAAACATTTAAGTTGCACACACTGCCAGAAATGTCATACATGATGGATCATTAGCTTCCCTACAGAAAAGACAGCAGGTGTGGGGTGTGTCAAACTGTAGAACCCAGTTCCTACATTTGAATATAAAAATGGATGTTATCAAACAAAACTATCAAGCAAAACTTTTATGGGACCCTTAGGATGACAAATCAGATAAAGATTACTGAGTGTAAGTACATTATTTACCTTCAGAGGTGAATGTATCAAACCAGTTGCCATGATAAAAGTGTTTTGTTGTTGTGCACTATCCTCAAACAATAGCATGGTATTTTTTCACTGTAATAGCTACTGTAAATTGGATACTGCGGTTAGATTAACAATAAGACATGTCTATGTCCTGGAAAGTTGGCTGTTGTTTACAACGTCATTCTAGTCACATTATCGCATATTGAGCAACAACTGTCCCGATTTAGGGACACCGATCCCATAGAGGTTATTAAGAGGTTTTAAACAAAAAAAACTACAAAAACGCCATTCATTTTCCCCATAGGCTTTGTCCAATGAACCATGGCGGAGTTAGTGCCTACAAAAAGACGCCATTACTATTTCTCTCTATGGAGGACTGATTTTCTGGGGAGTGCTAATATTGCCGACCAGTGGCTTCAAAGCCTCACATTGGCCAATACATAGAATTAGCAATCCAGAGTTTATATACATCATTGCCCTAAACCTGGACGGCCCGCGGATATAACCATGGGGATTGCGGGTTATGAGATCACTAGTGTGAGTGTGTGTACGCAAGCATACCGTGTGGTGGTATTCATACTCACCGATTTCATACTGCTGTGTTTCTCCATCACTATGGCAACGACTCCTGCTGCTATGAACTAGACACAGCAGATATAAACAACTCCCAATTGTCAATCAAATATCATAAACAATGATTAAAAGAATGAGTGCATTAGCTGATAAAACAATAATGAAATTGAATGGCAACACTTAAAAAAAAAAAAATGGTAATCACAATAACAAATTTGATAGAATAACTTATGTAACCATTCAGTACAGAGAGTGAGTATGAGTGAAGGTTAGGTTACTAGGTTACCGATAGGCCACTCCACCAGGGCACCCCAAAGGTCACGACCTCAGTGAACTCAGTGGAGAGGAGGGGGATGGAGTAGGACATCACCATCAACCCAATCATTATCTGGGACACCTGACACGTAGATAGATAGATAGATAGATAGATAGATAGATAGATAGATAGATAGATAGATAGATAGATAGATAGATAGATAGATAGATAGATAGATAGATAGATAGATAGATAGAATCACACACACAGACAGATGCAAGCACACACATACAGGCTGGTTTACTGTAAATGCACTTTGTGGGAACTGCTGATGTAAAAAGGGTTTTATAATATGATTGTCTTATTGACACAAACACATTAGGTTCCAGGCGTTCTGTATTACATACTGTATTTCATTCTTAAATGCATCAGTCAAACATAATGAGAAAAAAAATAAAAACAGGGCATTAAATGCACAGGGCTGAACACAACATGCAATAATAACCACCCCCTAATGTAGCATCTCCATCTTTAAAAAAAATAAGTAAAAATAGTCTTTGACAACTGACGCTCACCCCCAAAGCCTTCGGCTCGCCTTTCTCGATGCTCTCGCGCAGAGCCTGCTGTTTGTCGGTCAGTTTATCCGAGTTGATGTCCGTGGTCACGCTCACTGACAGGTCCCTTGAGACCGACACAGCCATCCTTGCGCTCTGGAGTCCTTTGACACTGGGGGTCCAGGAAAAGGACACACGCAATGTGTGTTCAATTGTTATGCAATTAAAGAGATTCACTTTACCAACACTTTTATTTAAATTATGATTAATTATACAACAATAGTGAAACCTCCAGGGTGTACCGTTAAACAATCAAAATACCTATTAGGATAATCGACGCATCTTACCTTTTCCTTTCAGATAGAAAATCACTAGTATGCCTAATTCCACAAAGTTAACTTCTTGTTGCCGAATCCACGAATTAGAAAAATTGATTTCGCAACATAGCCAGTCCGAGTCCGTTCCCTTAACTTTTTGTGTCTCCGCCCGTTCTTGGCACGAACGAAACATGAGTAGGATTAGCTTACTTTCACTGGTGCGAAGCCTCCACCCCTAGCCCACTGTCACCCCCTCGTCTTGGTAGACAGTGATACAATAGTCAATATAAACATTCGTAGCAACCGTTTGTGTGACAGCCTGGACCTACACGGTCATTTTGCAACAAAATAAAGGACCGTGTGCATACAACAGGGGCCGTTTTCCTCAAGGTAAGTCCGTTTAAAAAAAAATATCTGATGAATTTACGTAAATGGTGGATGAAGTTGCGCTGATCTTCAGGGGGAATCGAGAGAACATGGCAGTTTAGTCCTGATGTGTAGGCAACAGAACAAGATGATTGAGAAATAAGAATGGTAAATAGGCGTTCTAGATTTGTTTTTAACTGACCTGTATCTTTAAATAAAGGTTTAATAAAATGTAGGCTAATTAAATAAATAAAAGAAGACTATCTTTCTATTATGGCGGACATGTGTGCATGGTGCTCTGCCCAAGCCCCCCTCACATTCACTTGTCCTTGAACTTCATGTTGCGTCAATACAGTTCAGACCAGTCGGCTGGACCGTGTTAATGTACCGTAGTTCATTGCTCTTTCCCCTGTTTTGTTTTCTTCCCTCTCTCCCCTTCTCTTATTTCGTTTGCTTGGCCTAAACAAGCAAACCCTTCCCCACTTCGAATACAGTTGAGTGCATAGTGCATGCAGTGAGGTCTGTGTTTGAACAGCGTTCTACGCTCTAGAATAATGTTTGGTGAAGCTGGTCTGGAAATGAAATGTTCCCATGCCCCCCCATATCTTGATTTCATTGTAATACATCTCCCCCGCCCCCGTCTCTCCCCAAGCCCACTGTGCACATCTGTTTTTCATCGAGCAGCAACATTCCACTATATCCAATAGGGACTAGGCCAACTCAGACATGTGGTTTTCATTCTCTCTCTCAGACCCCCCCCCCCCCCCCCCCCCCCTGCCTCTCTCCCCTCTCCTTTTTTCTCTTATTCTCTCTCGGACTCTCTCTCCCCCTCCCTCCGTGCTTCTTTCCCTCTCCACCTTCTCCCCCTCCCTCCCTCCCTCCCTCTTCTTTTCTCTCTCCTCCTGTCTCTCTCTCTCTCTCTCTCTCTCTCTCTCTCTCTCTCTCTCTCTCTCTCTCTCTCTCTCTCTCTCACACCACAATCCAAGTCCTTGCTAGGTCAAATGAACCTCGCCCCTCTTGCAGTTACAGCTCAACATAAACATGCACATGCTTAAAGGGATAGTTCGGGATTTTGGCAATGACTCTGGTGAAGTAGATCATCTTAGCTTGGACATTCGAGGAAGGTTGCTATGGGGAGAGTCATGTCCAGATGTTTTACTCACAGCAGGGGATTCATGAAGATGATTTTTCATTTGAAAAGGTGTCTGAGTCAACTGTGCTATATCCTATATTTCTATAGGATGCTCTCGGTAATTATCACCCCCTGTGTAACTCACATTGTGAATCTGTCTATTGAACTAGGCTGTTTTCCCAATGGACTCAAATTTGCACGGGTCATTCCTGTATATAAAAAAAAGGGAATAAGTTAGATCATGGAAACTATCGGCCTCTCTCAATCCTGTGGGCTTTATTCGGAGGTCATGGAAAAGATTATGTTCAAGCAGATTGACAGTTATATTTCTTTACATAACCTATTCTATGAGCTCCAATCTGGCTTTATGAAATCCCATTCCACTGACACCTGCCTACTGTATCTGACTCACAGCATAAGGAAGGAAGTAGACGGAGGGACATTTTGTGTTATGGTCATGTTAGATCTACAAAAGACGTTCGATACAGTGAATCATGAGATTCTGTTAATCAAACTAAGAGCCATGGGCTTTAACAATTTAGCAGTAAAATGGGTCAGCTCTTACCTGCAAGAAAGAAAACAGATGGTGGATGTGGATGAGACCCTGTCTAAACCCAAAATTTTGAACTGCAGAGTACCCCAAGGGAGTGTGCTGGGTCCACTTTTAATTCTATTGCATATAAATGATCTGAAATCTACCCGTACCTGTGACCTTTTCCTATACAGTGGGGCAAAAAAGTATTTAGTCAGCCACCAATTGTGCAAGTTCTCCCACTTAAAAAGATGAGAGAGGCCTGTAATTTTCATCATAGGTACACTTCAACTATGACAGACAAAACGAGGGAAATAATCCAGAAAATCACATTGTAGGATTTTTTATAAATTTATTTGCAAATTATGGTGGAAAATAAGTATTTGGTCAATAACAAAAGTTTATCTCAATACTTTGTTATATACCCTTTGTTGGCAATGACAGAGGTCAAATGTTTTCTGTAAGTCTTCACAAGGTTTTCACACACTGATGCTGGTATTTTGGCCCATTCCTCCATGCAGATCTCCTCTAGAGCAGTGATGTTTTGGGGCTGTTGCTGGGCAACACGGACTTTCAACTCCCTCCAAAGATTTTCTATGGGGTTGAGATCTGGAGACTGGCTAGGCCACTCCAGGACCTTGAAATGCTTCTTACGAAGCTACTCCTTCGTTGCCCGGGCGGTGTGTTTGGGATCATTGTCATGCTGAAAGACCCAGCCACGTTTCATCTTCAATGCCCTTGCTGATGGTAGGCTTTGTTACTTTGGTCCCAGCTCTCTGCAGGTCATTCACTAGGTCCCCCCGTGTGGTTTTGGGATTTTTGCTCACCGTTCTTGTGATAATTTTGACCCCACGGGGTGAGATCTTGCGTGGAGCCCCAGATCGAGGGAGATTATCAGTGGTCTTGTATGTCTTCCATTTCCTAATAATTGCTCCCACAGTTGATTTCTTCAAACCAAGCTGCTTACCTATTGCAGATTCAGTCTTCCCAGCCTGGTGCAGGTTTACAATTTTGTTTCTGGTGTCCTTTGACAGCTCTTTGGTCTTGGCCATAGTGGAGCTTGGAGTGTCACTGTTGGAGGTTGTGGACAGGTGTCTTTTATACTGATAACAAGTTCAAGCAGGTGTCATTAATACAGGTAATGAGTGGAGGACAAATGAGCCTCTTAAAGAAGAAGTTACAGGTCTGTGAGAGCCAGAAATCTTGCTTGTTTGTAGGTGACCAAATACTTATTTTCAACCATAATTTGCAAATGAATTAATTAAAAATCCTACAATGTGATTTTATGGATTTTTTTACAGGCCTCTCTCATCTTTTTAAGTGGGAGAACTTGCACAATTGGTGGCTGACTAAATACTTTTTTGCCCCACTGTATGCAGATGATTCTGCACTGTTGGTTTCCCACAAAGACAAAAAATGTGGTTGAGAAAGCCCTCAGTAAATGGCTATATGACAATAAGCTGTCACTTCACCTTGGAAAAACAGAGTCCATGTTGTTCGGGTACAAAGTGAAACTGAGGAAATCCCCAGATTTTAAGGTGGAAGTAGGTGACATGTAGTCGCAGCAAAATCCTCTGTTAAGTATCTTGGATGTGTGCTAGATCTAAAAGGGGAGAGCATGGCACAAAATGTTATCGCCGAAGTGAACCATAAAATTAGATTCCTGGCTAGAACCTCCAAATATCTGGATAAGAATGCAATGGGGACATTGGCAGGGGCTCTTGTTCAGTGACACTTCGACCATGCATGCTCTTCCTGTTACAGTAGTGCCCCCAGGATATTGCAAAATACATTGCAGACATCTCAGAACAAAATGAATCAGGATGATTCTTAAACTTTCCAGCATCTCGACTCTTCCCACTTTGAAAGCCTTCGATGGCTTAAAGTGGAGGAGAGATAAAATTGTGTCTTGTACATCAGATTGTCCACAGTCTGGTCCCCAGATACTTATGCAACTACTTTAACTTAGTAAGGGATAACCATAACTATTCAACGAGAAGGAGTGAAACTGACACTGTTCCTTTTAGATGTAATAGTGGTATGGGGAAAGAAAACATTTGTATACTCGGCTGCCATTATTTGGAATAATCTTCCAAAGAATTGGAAACGTATAACCTCCATAGGTAGTTTCAAGTTCTCACTGAAAAAAATGGCTAAATAGTAGCATGTCTCAAAAGTGTTGTTAATTATGTTGTGATTGTCTTGTGTGTGTGTGTGTGTGTGTGTGTGTGTGTGTGTGTGTGTGTGTGTGTGTGTGTGTGTGTGTGTGTGTGTGTGTGTGTGTGTATGTATGTATATATATATATTTGGGATTGATTGATTATATATTAAGGGTATGTGAGACAAGGAAGATGTACCTGTCCATAGTTGTTTATTTGGAACGGAAATGTCATTAATTATCGGATGTTGTGAAACAAACAACAATTGTGTCTGTCATTGTCTGTTGTCATTACAATCGCTGCCTAACCTTGTTGTATTCCCACTTCCCCTTTACCTCTTCAAAAGGACCACACTGGAAATAGGCTGTTAAGCTTTATTGTGTCATCCTTGATGATTTTCTTAAATTGTATGTGGAGGCGTCACCAGCTATGTATTGATTTAACAAATTGTCAAATAAATTAAATCCATCAAAAGAGGTACTCGTTGCCAAAATCCCGAAGTATCCCTTTATTTAAGCAGAGTTCAAATATCATGCTGGAAGCATAGAACTCTGTGTGAATCACCAATCAAACCTTTGAGAACCCAAAATTGCAAACATGCATTCTACCGTTTATCTGCGTTCCAGTGCCTGTGATTACATTTTGTGTTTGTCAAATCAAATCAAATGTTATTAGTCACATGCGCCGAATACAACAGGTGTAGGTAGACCTTACAGGTGAAATGCTTACTTTACGAGCCCCTAACCACCAATGCAGTTTCAAGAAAGACAGATAAGAAGAAGAAATAAAAGTGACAAGTAATTAAAGAGCAACAGTAAAATAACAATAGCGAGACTATATACAGGGCGGGGTACCGGTACAGAGTCAATGTACAATTTTTAGGGCCTTGCATTGGTTACATTTTGTGATTGATTCTGATAAGCATGTCTCCATCTCCTCTCTTCTTTCTCTTCTCTCCTCTTCATTTTTTTCTTTCTCTCTCTTTTCTCTCTCCTCTCCTCTCTCCTGGACCAAACCCTTTAATTCAGGATGATGTCATCCACTGAGTCAGGAACAGGTGGTCCTAAACTACATCGCCTCTTCATCAAGTTTGACCCAGAGGTTGTAGCGGTAAGATACTTGAATGAGTAATGGACATGAATTGAATGATTACTAAACACTCATACATATAGATAGTCAATACATCTACCAGACTGCTCTTTACTTCCTTATTGTACCATTCAATTGTATTTTAATAGTGGAATTCATATACAGTGCCTTGCGAAAGTATTCGGCCCCCTTGAACTTTGCGACCTTTTGACACATTTCAGGCTTCAAACATAAAGATATAAAACTGTATTTTATTGTGAAGAATCAACAACAAGTGGGACACAATCATGAAGTGGAACGACATTTATTGGATATTTCAAACTTTTTTAACAAATCAAAAACTGAAAAATTGGGCGTGCAAAATTATTCAGCCCCCTTAAGTTAATACTTTGTAGCGCCACCTTTTACTGCGATTACAGCTGTAAGTCGCTTGGGGTATGTCTCTATCAGTTTTGCACATCGAGAGACTGAAATTTATTCCCATTCCTCCTTGCAAAACAGCTCGAGCTCAGTGAGGTTGGATGGAGAGCATTTGTGAACAGCAGTTTTCAGTTCTTTCCACAGATTCTCGATTGGATTCAGGTCTGGACTTTGACTTGGCCATTCTAACACCTGGATATGTTTATTTTTGAACCATTCCATTGTAGATTTTGCTTTATCTTTTGGATCATTGTCTTGTTGGAAGACAAATCTCCGTCCCAGTCTCAGGTCTTCTGCAGACTCCATCAGGTTTTCTTCCAGAATGGTCCTGTATTTGGCTCCATCCATCTTCCCATCAATTTTAACCATCTTCCCTGTCCCTGCTGAAGAAAAGCAGGCCCAAACCATGATGCTGCCACCACCATGTTTGACAGTGGGGATGGTGTATTCAGGGTGATGAGCTGTGTTGCTTTTACGCCAAACATAACGTTTTGCATTGTTGCCAAAAAGTTCCATTTTGGTTTCATCTGACCAGAGCACCTTCTTCCACATGTTTGGTGTGTCTCCCAGGTGGCTTGTGGCAAACTTTAAACGACACTTTTTATGGATATCTTTAAGAAATGGCTTTCTTCTTGCCACTCTTCCATAAAGGCCAGATTTGTGCAATATACAACTGATTGTTGTCCTATGGACAGAGTCTCCCACCTCAGCTGTAGATCTCTGCAGTTCATCCAGAGTGATCATGGGCCTCTTGGCTGCATCTCTGATCAGTCTTCTCCTTGTATGAGCTGAAAGTTTAGAGGGACAGCCAGGTCTTGGTAGATTTGCAGTGGTCTGATACTCCTTCCATTTCAATATTATCGCTTGCACAGTGCTCCTTGGGATGTTTAAAGCTTGGGAAATCTTTTTGTATCCAAATCCGGCTTTAAACTTCTTCACAACAGTATCTCGGACCTGCCTGGTGTGTTCCTTGATCTTCATGATGCTCTCTGCGCTTTTAACGGACCTCTGAGACTATCACAGTGCAGGTGCATTTATACGAAGACTTGATTACACACAGGTGGATTGTATTTATCATCATTAGTCATTTAGGTAAACATTGGATCATTCAGAGATCCTCACTGGACTTCTGGAGAGAGTTTGCTGCACTGAAAGTAAAGGGGCTGAATAATTTTGCACACCCAATTTTTCAGTTTTTGATTTGTTAAAAAAGTTTGAAATATCCAATAAATGTTGCTCCACTTCATGATTGTGTCCCACTTGTTGTTGATTCTTCACAAAAAAATACAGTTTTATATCTTTATGTTTGAAGCCTGAAATGTGGCAAAAGGTCGCAAAGTTCAAGGGGGCCGAATACTTTCGCAAGGCACTGTATCTATCTTGTCACCATGCATCAGACACTTGCTCCACGGAGTACGCACTTGCTTACTTCCTCCTCATGGACTTAAACGCATTGGACTGGTGAAAGCAAGGGCTAGAAGGACCGATTGTCCTCATCATACTTTTTGCACTAGTCATTTCTCATGAGCAAGAATGAATGGAACTGGGAGAAGGCTAGAATCAACCACAGAGCTGAGTTATGTAATCATCGTCACAGTTCCTTTAGATGCAGTTCTCTCTTTTCTCCACCAGGTGGTGTCAATACTGCTGGGTATATTCCAGGTGCTGTTGGCTGTGCCTCTGTACTACATGGACATTGGCTTACCCAAACTACAACTTATGCTCCCTTTATTTATTGGCTTCCTGGTAAGATCCTAATTTAATAAAGCCATAAATAACTTTGTTTCTGTCACAGGAGGCTGCTGAGGGGAAGACAGTTCATAATAATGTCTGGAACGGAGCAAATGGAATGGCATCAAAGACATGGAAACCATGTTGTTTTATTTTTCTCTATACTTTTTCCACCTTGCCATACCATCTCTACTCTAATTGGAGTAAACTAATGGACAACAATAGTTCTACTGCTACTTAAAGCTATTTCACTCACATTTACAGTACCTGTCGTTGAAAAATGATACACATATTCCACATTTGTTCAAGTGCTGGATTTTCACCCACATTGGCCAATCCACCATTCATTCTGATCTTAACTCCAACCCTCCGATATCCACAGATTAACCCATCTTTCTCAGTATAATGACATTTTGCTATTTTCTATTGCAATACATCCCTCCATTTGACTATGAGGGTCTTACGAGGGTCCTGAACCTATCTATTTGTTACATTTCTACCGATATTGCCCTAAAAATACATACTTTACTCAAGAGTATAATGATATTTCCCAGTGACTGATCATTTTTTTCAGATCCCATAACAGTACATTTTGTAGTTCCATCTGAACCCTGATATTATGGCATAACAACCATTCCTGGACCTGATTAAAAAAGTGAGCCACGATGGACAGTACCAGAAAATATATTCTATTGATTCTGTTTCCTCGTGGCAGAATCTGAACAAGGCTGACTGTTCAATGCCCCATATACTGTATTGAGCATTCATTTTGTTGCAAGTATTTATATAATAGCTTAAATTGAAGCGAAGGGATTGATGTGTCAATTGTGGTTTTATTTCTTACATTTTTTTTATTTAACTAGGCAATACAGTGAGCTCCAAAAGTATTGGGGCGGTGACATATTTTTGTTGTTGTTTTGGCTCTGTACTCCAGCACTTTGGATTAGAAGTGACACAATGACGAAACTATAAAATAACACATAGGGAATCATGCAGTAACCAAAAAAGTGTCAAACAAATCAAAATATATTTTATATTTGAGATTCTTAAAAGTAGCCACCCTTTGCCTTGATGACAGCTTTGAATGGCGCCGGAGGGTTGCTGTTTTACGGGCTCCTAACCAACTGTGCTATTTTGTTAGTTTTTGCGCATTGTTTGTAACTTATATTTTAACTTATTTTGTACATAATGTTGCTGCTACCATCTCTTATGACCGAAAATAACTTCTGGATTTTTTCTTTAACGAGTCCAATGCAAAGGATATACTGCTTCCTCGGGAATGAGCCCAAATCCCCGTCATTTGCGTGAAGAAAAGACAGAGAAAAAGGGGGCGGAGGTCAGGCTGCCTTCTGGGAATTCGTAGGCGAGTGAGTAAACCCCCACTACCATCTGTTCTATTTGCCAACGCGCAATCATTGGAAAACAAAATGAATGATATACGATCAAGACTATCCTACTAACGGGACGTTAAAAACTGTAATATCTTATGTTTCACCGAGTCGTGGTTGAACGACAACACGGATAATATAGAGCTGGTGGTATTTTCCATGCATCGGCATTTACAGAGAAGGGGGTGGGTGTTTATTTGTCAATAACAGCTGGTGTGCGATGTCTAATTTTAAAGAAGTCTCAAGGTACTGCTCACCTGAGGTAGAGTACTTTATGATAAGCTGTAGACCACACTATCTACCAAGAGAGTTATAATCTACATTATTCGTAGCCGTCTATTTACCACCACAAACCGATGCTGGCACTAAGACCGCAAACAAGAAAATGCTCATCAAGAAGCGGTGCTTCTAGTGGCCAGGGACTTTAATTCAGGCAAGCTTTCTGTTTTACCTCTTTTCTAGAGGAACACAGAGACGCACACACAAAGATGCATACACAGCTCTCGCATACATACAGTGGGGCAAAAAAGTATTTAGTCAGCCACCAATTGTGCAAGTTCTCCCACTTAAAAAGATGAGAGAGGCCTGTAATTTTCATCATAGGTACACTTCAACTATGACAGAAAAATGAGGGGGAAAAAATCCAGAAAATCACATTGTAGGATTTTTAATGAATTTATTTGCAAATTATGGTGGACAATACGTTTTTGGTATAAAAACTATAACAATAACAAAAGTTTATCTCAATACTTTGTTATATACCCTTTGTTGTCAATGACAGAGGTCAAATGTTTTCTGTAAGTCTTCACAAGGTTTTCACACACTGTTGCTGGTATTTTGGCCCATTCCTCCATGCAGATCTCCTCTAGAGCAGTGATGTTTTGGGGCTGTTGCTGGGCAACACGGACTTTCAACTCCCTCCAAAGATTTTCTATGGGGTTGAGATCTGGAGACTGGCTAGGCCACTCCAGGACCTTGAAATGCTTCTTACGAAGCCACTCCTTCGTTGCCCGGGTGGTGTGTTTGGGATCATTGTCATGCTGAAAGACCCAGCCACGTTTCATCTTCAATGCCCTTGCTGATGGAAGGAGGTTTTCACTCAAAATCTCTCGATACATGGCCCCATTCATTCTTTCCTTTACACGGATCAGTCGTCCTGGTCCCTTTGCAGAAAAACAGCCCCAAAGCATAATGTTTCCATCCCCATGCTTCACAGTAGGTATGGTGTTCTTTGGATGCAACTCAGCATTCTTTGTCCTCCAAACACTACGAGTTGAGTTTTTACCAAAAAGTTATATTTTGGTTTCATCTGACCATATGACATTCTCCCAATCTTCTTCTGGATCATCCAAATGCTCTCTAGCAAACTTCAGACGGGCCTGGACATGTACTGGCTTAAGCAGGGGGACACGTCTGACACTGCAGGATTTGAGTCCCTGGTGGCGTAGTGTGTTACTGGTGGTAGGCTTTGTTACTTTGGTCCCAGCTCTCTGCAGGTCATTCACTAGGTCCCCCCATGTGGTTCTGGGATTTTTGCTCACCGTTCTTGTGATCATTTTGACCCCACGGGGTGAGATCTTGTGTGGAGCCCCAGATCGAGGGAGATTATCAGTGGTCTTGTATGTCTTCCATTTCCTAATAATTGCTCCCACAGTTGATTTCTTCAAACCAAGCTGCTTACCTATTGCAGATTCAGTCTTCCCAGCCTGGTGCAGGTCTACAATTTTGTTTCTGGTGTCCTTTGACAGCTCTTTGGTCTTGGCAATAGTGGAGTTTGGAGTGTGACTGTTTGAGGTTGTGGACAGGTGTCTTTTATACTGATAACAAGTTCAAACAGGTGCCATTAATACAGGTAACGAGTGGAGGACAGAGGAGCCTCTTAAAGAAGAAGTTACAGGTCTGTGAGAGCCAGAAATCTTGCTTGTTTGTAGGTGACCAAATACTTATTTTCCACCATAATCTGCAAATAAATTCATTAAAAGTCCTACAATGTGATTTTCTGGATTTTTTTTCTCATTTTGTCTGTCATATTTGAAGTGTACCTATGATGGAAAATTACAGGCCTCTCTCATCTTTTTAAGTGGGTGAACTTGCACAATTGGTGGCTGACTAAATATGTTTTTTCCCCCACTGTATGTATTAAAGTAGTAAAAAGTGATTGGTCCAATTATTCATAGCACGTAATGACTACATCAAGCTTGTGACTACAAATTTGTTGGATATATTTGCTGTTTGTTTTTGGTTCTGTTTCAGATTTGTTTGTGCCCAATAGAAATTAATGGTAAATAATGTATATTGCAAATAAGAATAGAACATGTTTCTAAACACTTCTACATTAATGTTACAGATGCACAAATATAATAACCCCAAGACATGCTAACCTCTGACCATTACAATAACATGTGAGGTTAGTACTTTTGGGGGGGAATGATATTGTGCTTCTGTAACTTTCCCACTTATCATTATTCATGATTCATTCAGGATTATCCATAATTATGGTAGCATCGACATTAATGCAGAAGTGTTTAGAAACATATTCTATTATTATTTACAATATAAAAGTGACTCCAAAATTACACAAAATATTATGTTCCATTCAATGGCCATAATAAAGAGGTATGGTGACAGAGGGCAACCTTGTTTTACGCCTCTTGACAATTCAAAGTTCTCAGAGAAGTAACTGTTATTTATTATTTCACATAAAGGATTGTTATGCATGACTTTTATCCATCTTATGAGAGAGTTAAAAAATCCAGGGACTGTATCAGATGCTTTCTTAAAATCTGCTAAAATTATCGTTTTTCTCATAGTTTTCCATTATTTCTAGTAGTTGCCTAATGTTGTCTCCAATATATCTTCCTTTAACAATCCTGTCTGATTGTGATGAATAATGTCCAGTTGGACCTTGTTTATTCTATCAGCAATACATTTAGCCAATATTTTTGCATCACAACATTGAAGGGTGACCATGTGTTTGATATATTTGATACCATTCTACCAATTCTGCTCCAGCCATTACCATGAACCCGTCCTCCCCAATTAAGGTGCCAAGCTTCCTCTGGCTTTTGTTTATATGCATAGGCTATATGTTATATTGTGTGCATCATTGGAGGGTTTGGTTTTCTTTTTTCACATCCGTAGCAATTGAAACAACAGATATTGTTTCTACTTTCTTTTAAAGTTTGTGACTGCAGGGTCGTTCGCCTTCGCCTGTGAGAAGTCTCCCAGCAGACAGCTAGTAAGACATTACAACAGTCACGTGTTGCATTGGAATATACACTGCTCTAAACAAACGGGTGTAATCGATTCCATTATTCAAATGTCCACCTGGGTCTACCTGTACAGTAGTCCACATATTGGGCTGAACATGTTGCCCATGGGCTACTGTGCAATGTATATACCCTATTACGTGCATGAGAAGATACATCCATTATATAGCAACATTTAGGTCCAAGGCCTTTTTTCTCTTAGGAACAATTTCATCTTTGGGTCCAGGAGATTTTCCTGTCTCTACTTACTCTATCTTCCATGTTGTGTCTTTCTCCCCAGCTGACGGGCTGTGCCTACACTAACGTGGCCAGCCTGTTGGCGGGCCTACTGGCTCTGTGTATGTACAGCGTCTCCCTACACTCCGTCCAGGGCACTGCTGAACCCTGCACTCTGCCAAGCATCGACCTGTATGCAGGGGCTGCACAAAAGTGCCCAGGAGAGTACCTGGAGGTAAGGACTGATTTGTTGGTGGGTGGTTTATGAGTGTGGGTGTGTCTGTGGACAGTTTGTCTTGTTTGCCGCTATGCTATTTTAGTGCCCTGTATTGTGTGTTGCACTGTGTTTTTTTTGTGTGTTGTTGTTTATCCTTCCTTGTCTTTTTCTCGGTCCCAGGGGTTCTTCAGGAGTGTCACAGTCCTACTCATCGTTTATGACCTGGGGGCTCTTATCCTCCACTCTCTCCTCTCTTTGTCTGCACTCAAGGGACTCAGAGTGGGACTATGCCGAATGATCAATTGATCAATTAGTCAAACTGATTAACCAATTGATGCTAGTTGAAAAACCTATTTTAGAAAAATATTAATCTGTTTTATCATATTTTTATCAGAGACCACATTTCCTTTAACTTGTTCATGTTTGTTTTTTTCATGGGTTTGTTTATTCCTTTCCAGCTTTACAGGCTTACCATTTTTTGATAAACCTAATAAAATAATTTGTATAAACTCTGTGGACTTCTGATGCTTATTTAGATTGAGTGTTGTGTGTTCAGTGTAAGGTCACTGCTGGCTTTTCATAATAACCTATAAATATCAGGAACAACATATTCTTTCCGTACTGTTTCACTTGTGGTTAGTCATTACTTTTGGATACATATAGTGCTGCCAATATGTTTTATTAGTAAGCGTTTATAGTGAGAGTCATGAAGACAGATATTGGCCATTGACATAATGTTCCACTTTTTCCAACCAGACTTCGTGTACTTTACTGGGTACCTCCCTGTCGGCCTGTCCCTGCTGGCATTCATGGAATAATCGTGTCACGTAGGGGTGGGTTTCCCTTCAAATCAGATGCGCGCTGGATGAAACCATTGCCCCAAGAAGTGGATCAACTGTCAAATAAAACTGTTCATGCTATCTAAAGATTTGCTTTCAGGTTCAAGAAATTAAAATTTCTCTTGTGAAAGCAGCAACTCGATCACAATATATTTTCATTTTCTTTAGTTAGAAAGGTCATTCAATTATTGACACTGCATTTACTAACCCCCCACGGAAGCAGAAAATGGGTAATTCCAAAAATGGCAGCGGTTTCTGGTAGTGTGAAGTGAAACTTTCCAAATATTGCTGATAAAACATAGCTATTCTTTAATCCATTTTGAGGATTATCGTCGAACAGATATTGAAGAAATTGTTGTTGGACTACTGCTGTACCCGACGCCAAGCAACACGATCGAATGACGTTTATTTTTTGAGGATTTGGAGATCGCGAACGGTGGGCTTTCCTCAAAGTTGACGGTAGCAAGAGTGCCTTTCATTGAATGTGATCATAACGATTGTTGTTGTCATCTCTACACGGAACTTGAACAACCCGTTAAGGCTAGCCAGCCCGTAAAATAACGTTCGATTCTTCTTTTACCGGCTATTTTCACTCAACCAGATTGCCTTGTTTGTATATTGGGGTCAGGGCTCCCGTGCCCGTTTACGTCATCCACATATAGGATGATGCCCGTCAATGTTGTGTGCAGTGTCGCAACGAATTTCTTGATTTGCTAGCAGCATAACGTAATTAATTTTGCCCGCTAACTTGCTTTATAATGTGATAGCCAGTCTGCGTGCTGTGGCTAACTATAGCTGGCTGACAACAGTATTAGTGTTGGTTAGCTGATGGCAAGCCATCAATCAAGATAGCTAGGGTTCGTTCAGCAGGGCACAATGTTGTGGAACGGTACAAACATGCCTCTCTGACATGTAGAATAAGGAACCCCGACGACAGATATCAACAGGGGGTCAGCTCCCACTCAGCCCAGTCAAAGCTCTCTCTGTCCTGGGACCACACTGGTGGAACAAGCTTCCCCCTAATGTCAGGACAGCGGAGTCCCTGCCCATTTTTTGTAAATTTATTTGAAACCCTACCTCATCAAGAGTATCTTAAATAAGAAAACAATTCCCTGCAATAGTCTTTTTCTACTAGCACTGACTTTGTTTTATAACTACTTTATTGAGGGAAAATGTACTTACTATGACTGTGGTGTGTTGTCTCACCTAACTATCTTAAGATAATTGTAAGTCTCTCTGGATAAGAGCATCTGCAAAATGACTAAAATGTTTAAAAAATGAATAGATCTATTGATATTTCTAACTGCAACGTTCCACAACGTTTGCCTACTGAATGTGGCCCATGTTTAATGACTAGGCAAAGATGTAGCCAAGATAGCAAGCAGCTGAAGTAATTTAGGCCTGATCGGAATTTAGCTCGAGTCTGGTTTATCAAAGCCTAAAATGTATGTAGTAGACCTCGGCCAATAATCCGAGACATATCACAGTTTAACACCGACCGTACCGATCACTTATCGCAGGCATTTTGCTGATACCGTTCATTACGATAAGTAGCCTATTCTAGAGGAATGTGACGTTTGAAATTACATACGTTTGCTAATATGGCTGAATATAATCGGACAATTGATGGCTACAATCATTGAACTAGTAGTAGTTGAAAGGATAGTTTAAAATAAAAACTGTGGTGCACAATGTTATAAACTTATTGTTCTATTCATCGTTATTGCATCAATTCAGGCAATTTATTGCGATATGGATTTTTGTCCCTATCTCCCAGATCTAGTATGTATTATCATGGCGGAACAATGCGATGTTATGCTCACATATAACTGTCAATTCTGTCTTGTATGATAACGCTAGATTATAGTCTAGAAAATGATTTCCCATTTAATATTTGATCAGCCTGCCTGTTCATTTATCATTTTGTGTGGATCTATTTTGTATCCTGTCAGTTTCAAGTAAAAACATTTCTCAAATGATCTATGGTCAGTAAACTGATGACATTTGACATTGACAGCTCACTTTTCCCTCCATCTGATTGACAGCGGTCCTGGCAAATCAATGGACAAGCTTCAGGACCTCAGCCAATCCGAGTTGGAGGATTTGCTGGACAATACAGAGCGGGTGGAGTCCATGGCATTGGAATCTGATGAGGTAAGCAATCACGTCTTTGCTTTGTCTCATTGTCTGTCTATTGTGTCTTATCTAGATTGAAATGTAGCTTGGTCCCAGATCTGTTTGTGCTCTAACCAACTTCTGTTGTCATTTATTATTGTCATACGCCATGTTAGGAATGACACTCACCACAGGAGTTTGCAAGACGGCATTAAAAAACGATCTGGGACCAGGCTAGTCGAGATGCGCCGCTCTTACTGAAATGCCTCGTGTGTTTTGTACCTGAGTAATGGGATAATGAATAGCCAAGCTTGTCTATAGGCCTATCTCTGAGCTGAGACCTGGCTTTTTCTGTCAGGTCACACGACTTGGCTATTAGTCAATGTAAACCGTAGATTAATGATTGATCTGAGGATGGACATCTAGGTCTCATCTCACTCTGACCAGTAGCAATGTCCAGGCTCATCCTGCCATCAGCAGTTGTTTTTTTTACAAGGTCATATTGACTCACTTCTCTTCTACCTTTGTCCATAGGTCCAAAACACTAACCATTGAGGTTCATTTGTTTGTCTTCACTCTTCACGTGGGGAGTTATGTTCGCTAGATGCAAAAATGATCTGTTTCTGGCCAACTCGTCTTGTTAGTTAAGCCGTGTTCATTTGCTGCTGTCTTGGCTAGCCAAGTCTGCCTAATTTTTTTTTTTAAAAAGACACCTTATCTCAAGCAGGAGACTTCCTTGTTAAGTAAAGTTGAAAGAAAAAGCATTGATAGAGAGAAACGCATCAACAGACGAACCTGTCCTTATCGTAGTGTAAACGCTGTCTGTGTGCTAGCTTAGCATATAGCGTTGCCTCCCTGCACTACCCTCTGACTGGGCTTGAACCTCTCCCTCGCCAACAAACGTGAACGCCAGCTTGACAACGTACGAACCAGTCGAGCTATAGAGAAGGATCCAATTGGATAGCACTGTCGGCAACATTTCAAGCTAGCTGCGGAGTGAGCTCACGGCACGTTCTGATCTCCGTTACGGTAGCATGGCCGGGACACTGGTCTCAGAAGGGAGGACCTGGCAGCTTCTGTCAAACACAGACTGATACGTATTGCCATGACATACCAATCATAGAGTCACGTAGAGGAGGAGAGCGTAGTGCCCTAAGCAGGAGTTGAACCCAGGTCGCCTGACCCCAAGACGAACGCACTATCCACAATCCTAATAACGTTATACCAAAGATCTTAACATGCTGATCAAGGCTAAGGTTGTTATGAGAATTAGCTAGCTATGTAAGTTAACGTCCGGTCACTACAATATCTGTTGTTCGTGGTCACGGTCAAAAATACATAAAAATGAAAAAAATGATGTATTATTGACTCCTCTTCTTCCTCGTCTATAGATTCAGAACATCCAGCTGGAGAGGGAGATGGCACTGGCCTCCAACCGTAACCTGGCAGAACAGAACCTGGACATGAAGCCTCGCCTGGAGAGACAGAGAGAACATCTAGTGGAGAGATACTCTGAACTGGAGGGAGTCAGAGATACCTACAGACAACACTGTGACCAGAAAGGTGAGGGGTGGAGGGAGTCATAGAGACCCACAGACAACACTTGTGACCAGGGATGAGATGGGAGGTTATTGATGGATAATAGAATGACAGATGAAGAAAAGCAACCTAATAGAGGAAGAGAGAGAGAGGATATGGAAATAGAAATAACAAGATGGAGAGATGAGAGGGAGGGAGGGAGCCATAGACAGATGGCAGATGTGGCAGGAACAGATTTTGGAGAGGGAGTTTGTAGTGTAGGGGTAGATGTTGTGTGGCCTGTTCAGATCCTGGACACTCAGTTGGTCTCTACTAGTCAAACACAGTGTCTGTGTCCCAAAAGCGCTCTCTCACCTATATAGTGCACTACTTAGGTAGTATAGGGAATAGGGTGCCATTTGGTACTAAGCCTTGGTCTCTACTGGTCAAACAGACAGACAGACAGACAGACATAGCCCCCCCCTCCAGGCTTCCAGATCTGGCCTGTGTGTCTGTCTGTCTGCCAGGGTCTCCCTGGATACCATCGCATCAGCTCCCATTCCACTGCCGTCAGCGCTTTGTCAGGAAGTAGAACAGGCCGTGTGATCTGTGTACATGTGCTCCTGCAGCCTTGTTTTGTACGCTTTTCATGAGAAACTGTGTTTGTGATGGTCTCCGTTTGCAGGGCTGGAGTTGGTGACTGTTTGAATGTGCGCACCTGTTGTAAAGTCTGCTATTATAGTTATGTCATGTGTTTTTCCTGAAGGTGATTAGGTACCGTAATTGCTGGACTATTAAGCGCACCTGAATATAAACTGCACCCACTGAATTATTAAAAAATATGTATTTTGTACATAAATAAGCCGCAGGTGCCTACCGGTACATTGAAACAAATGAACTTTACACAGCCTTTAAACGAAACACGGCTTGTAACAAAAATAAATAGGCTTTAACGAAACACGGCTTGTAACAAAAATTAAACAGTAGCCTACCAAGAAAGTCATTGGTCACTATCTTCCTCCTCCTGTGCACTGAAACCACTGAAGTCATCTCCTTCGGTGTCGGAGTTGAATAGCCTCAGAATTGCTTCATCCGATGTTGGATCGCTGCCCTCTTCAACACGCAGCAGTCCAGCCTTTTGAAACCCGTTGATGATAGTGGATTTTTTGACAATGCTCCAAGCTGTCAGCAGCTCTATTTCCTTTTCCAACAGCCAGATCGATCGCCTTCAACTTGAAAGCTGCATCATATGCATTTCTCAGTGTCTTTGCCATGATGAGGGTGACAAAATGACTAGCGTAATCAGAATGATGGGAAGTTTGAGCGCGCTCGATTTACGTCACATTATGTGACGGTGCTCAGTTTTTTGGCGGCATGAATCTTGCGAAAGCGGGAAAAATCCATAAATTAGCCGCGTCATTGTATAAACCGCGAGGTTCAACGCGTGGGAAAAAAGTAGCGACTTATAGTCCGGAAATTACGGTAATATGGAATGCATTGTTATTTCACCCCTAAATCAGTCCTAGTGATTCACCTTGACTGGGTATTAACCTTTACTCAACCAGCATAATTGTGGGAGCTTGCCTTCAATGAGAAGTCTACCAGAGGTATTTGAAGATGCTTGAAAGTAGATTGTCCTGTTGCGTGTGTATCCATGTTTATCCAACATTGAGCTTCATGGCTGAGCTTCATGAGATTACTTTGTTCTCATTTTTAAATGTGTTTAATAGGCTTGGGCGGTATCCAGATTTTCATACCATCCTTCTCTCGTCCTGGGGTTTATTGTGTTACCTGCATGGCACAGAAGGGGGCGCTAAGAACGCAATTACCGGAATGCTAACAAAGTGAGCACAAACAAATAGTGAAATCACATAGACGCTGTTAGCTAAATGCTAACAAGCTAACAGCAAAAGTTATACAAGCGTAGTTGGTAACTATCGAATGTCGTTTTTTTGGAGAGTGTGGACATTTTATGAGAGAAATTGTTCAAATGGACCAAGTTGCGCTGCATGCTTTTCTGATGGAAGAGCAGCATGTGTACACGGAGTAGATGGGAGAAGAGCGGAGGACAAGGAAAAACTATAGTAGGAAGCACACGGGGGAAAGAAATGTCAAACATTTAGTCATGAATTGCGTACAATTGTAACTTCCTCACCTCTTGTGTGCCACATAACTGAGATTCGCCTATAGATAACGAACGCTACGGACTCACTAGCTCGCTTTCTCCCGTTGTGCTATATATATAAACAAACACGTGACTGGCTACACAGTTCTGGGGAACTACGGTAAACTTCATAATGTAAAATAAGGTGACAGGTGAAATGAAGAACGCAATCTGCTTTATCTCCTAACGTATTGCACAAGTTGACTGCACGTATTTACTTAAAAAAAAAACATAAAATACATAGTTTTGATGGTATAAAAAAAATATATAAAAAAAAGTTTTCCAAATAGCCCGGTGTACGTCAGACCCATACAGTATACCGCCCAAGCCTAGTGTTTAATAACAGGCGTGAAGAATTGTGCTGTCGGTGTCTACTGGGACTTAGAAGCTTGGCGTGACATTGGCGTGTGGGAGGTGTTTATTTCTGCCCCCTCTTTCATTCTCTGCCTCACTTCCCCCCCCCCCAGATGGCATCATGGGGCAGGCATCACCGGAGGGGTTGTTCTCCAGACTTCAGACAGAGGGCGCCAGCACGGAGACGGAGTCAGAGGTGAGAGGCCGCGGCGACACACTTCTCAGGCGGACAATGAAACCGACGGATGATATTGAGGACGAGTATGGGAGATGTGTATCCGTCCTAAAAACACAGGACCGACGACGACAAAATGATCAACTCGTCTCTTACTCTATTCAACGCCGTACAGAGGACCAGCAGTTGGGAATAAGACGATGATAATAAATAAATAATGTGTTCAGACATTGTCAATAAAGTGTGTCCGTATTTACCCACATCCCTCTCTCCCCTTCTTTAACTCTCGCTCTCTCTCTTTCTCTCTCTCTTCCATCTCTCTCTCCGTCAGTCTCTGGCAGATGAGTTTCTGGACGGCCGGCTGTCTCTGGACTCGTTCCTCGACCGTTTCCTCTCCCTTCGCTCCCTCGCTCACAAAAGACGGGTGCGGATAGAGAAACTGCAGGACATCCTGCGGCAGAAGAAGGAGACCGCCGCGGGCGATGCCTCCGCCGGCTCCGTGACGTCACAAACGAGCGCCAATCAAGACCCGGCGACGACACAGTCATCGCCATGGAATCATCATCCTCAGCAACAACAACCGCAGCAGAATTCCAATCCCAACAACCACGCTGGTTTCCAAAACGGCCCCGGTTCCGCCCTACCTTACACCCCTTACCCTGTCTCCCCTCCTAACCCGACAGCCACCTCTGCAGTATCAGGCCCAGTCCCGTCCATTCCCCCAGGTCAATGTCCACCCTACCCCAGCCCCGGCTCACCTTTCACCTCAGCGGCGGGCTACTCAGCCCGTCCTGCTTTTGGGCCTCCGGCCACTGCCTGCCCATACCCCACCCAGCCAACGTTCCCTGGTGTCCCCGGCTCAGGGTCTGCTTTCGGGCAGTACAGTGCCCCCAACACCGCCCCCTACCCCTCTGCGTACACCTACGGTGGGGTTGGGGGGTATAGCTACCCCATGGGCCCTGCTCTGCCCAACTCTCAGTCCCCCACAGGCAGGCCGCAGTACAGGCCCGGGTTTGGAGTGCCACAGCCCTACTCCTGAACCTCCCTCTGCTCTCACCCCATCACTCCTCTCCCACCACACATTCTCCAGTCTCTCTCATTCACTCTTTTTTTCGGACTCTTTACCTTTCTCTCTCTCTCGATCTGCCTCTCTCTCTCTCGATCTGTCTCTCTCTCTCTCTCTCTCTCTCTCTCTCTCTGCCTCTTCTCCTCCCCCTCCCCTCCTCTCATTCAAGTGCATAACTGTCTCAGGACCTCCCCTTGTGCTCCAATGTGTTAGAAACACTCTCCCATTGGCTGTCAACCCCTTCTCTCTCTCTCTCTCTCTCTCTCGCTCTCCTCTCTCCTCCTATTGGCTGTCAGCCTTTTTACTCTTCTCCCTCCCTTTGTGGAATACTGAGCCAATCAAAAAAGACCTTGGCCATGTACGTTTCAGATAGAAATGGAGCTGACGTGACTCTTTATTCGACATGTCAGAGAGCCATGTTTTACATAAAATATATCTACACATCATGTATTCCTTATCAATGGTTTCACCCTGTAGCACAAGTCCATTGTGGCACTGTGTTCGGTATATGCATTAGAGTACATTTGACTTGTTCTAACACCCATATCATTCTACACCGATGTCAGATGACATGTGTTGATCATATTCGTTCGTATATGATGATAACTTAATACCCACCCGAACCAAAATGTTTTCCAGGTGCAGTTTTGTTCAGGAATTCTGTTCTGTAAACTCTTTCTTGCTCTTCGTTCTGGTTAGAAAGTACTTAAGACAATACTAAAGAAGGAAAATCCTAGGAAGTCATAGCTACTCTATAGGATCTGACCATGTAATTGTATTCATTATGATCTAAAAGGCTAAACTGATCCAATATCAGCACTCTTAGTCTGAGAGGCTTTATGAATGCGGGCCCTGATCAGTGGTCCTTTTGGAGACTTCAATAACCCTGTCTTCTTTCTTATTCACCTGGCTGTGCATGTATGATGTTTGTTTCTTAGCCAAATCTGGACATCTTTACAGGTTGAGGATCTTAATCTGACCAGTTTTTCACAGCAGGAAAATAATCCTGCAGCAAAAGGATGTGAATTATTGCGTGGATTATAATTCATGGAGGTTTTTTTTAAGGGTTGATTTTTTTAAAATATAAAAAATTGTCGGGGCGAATCAAGTCTGAAGTTACAAACTTTAAAATTATTTTTTTCAACCTTGAATACACTACAAGTTTGCATTTTCTGCTGTGCAGGGTGATCAAATTAAGATCCTACATCTGTATGTCCTACAAGTTTAGCTTCCAAGTCTTTTCTTTCTTGGCAGAATGTTTTGGTTGGTTGTTTAGGTATTGTGATGCCTATTGACAATGATGTCGTTGTTTACAGAATCATATCTGTATTCTCTGTCGAGGATCATGCCTGTTTCTCTGGTATCTCCGTTTTTCTCTCCCTCCCACACGCTACAACTTCACACTCCGTTTCGTCCCCCGTCCCTGAGGGCTGACTTGGCGTTAAACTCACCTCTCGTCTTTCTCTCCTTCCCTCTCAACTCACTCTCTCTTTCACCCTCTCCCTCCTTCTCCAACATCTGCCTGTTGACATGAACTGATTGATGCTTGACAATGATTGCAAATGAGGAAATTGTTTATTTCTGTAAGTTCACTTCCAGTGAGAATATGTGATTTGTATAAATGATTAAAGAGATGTTGTTGATAACAAGGGACTAATGGTCTGCACCCAAAATGGAAGCCTATTCCCTTAGGCCTCTGGTCAAAAGTAGTGCACTATATAGGGGGAGTGGGTGCCATTTGTGACTGATCTGCCTGCTTTAGCTCAGAAAGCACAGGATGAGAGAGCTGTGACGGGGGTACTACAGCGATTCATACCGCCTTCATGACGGCTCATACAGCATTCATAGACACTTATGTCATCTTAGTCATGAGCTCTTCAACCCTAGTCAGTGGTCTTAAACTGAGTGTTACTACATTGGTTGCCATCATGCTCTATGAAGGTGTTATGTAGCGCCTATGTAGGGCCTCTTCATCAGGTTAACTGGTTGGAATGACTGGTCTACGACCAGGGGGCAGTGTCTTACTGGTATTATCACACTACTACTGTCCCAAATGGCACCCTACCCCCTACTGAATGCACTACTTTTGACCAGAGCCCTATGGGCAGGGAATATGGTTCTGTTTGGGACGTGACTAAAAGAAGGAAAAGATGAGTCAGAAATTTAGAAGCCCAACGGAGATACGCAGCATTAATAAGGGGGAAATAAAAACACAAGCTTGGAGCTTGTTTTAAGTTTCTTATTTTTTTGTGTGAATATTATTAAACACTGAACTTGATCTAAGAGCTATGTTCTGACTCGTAATTAGAAATATATATTTTCTTTTTTATCTACTTGTCTTTTTTATTTTCTCTCGCGTTGGGAGAAAATAAAAATACCACGGTAGCTGTCTCATGCTACAGTTAGTTTTGACTGTTCTTACTCCAGTTGCATCAAGGACGATTCAAGTCGGATAGAACTTGATTGAGTTTAATTGATTTGATCTGAAAGGTGTGGGGGGCTTTGCTTTGTGTTGTCTCAAACAGAGCTTACTATCAGGTCTTCCTTCCCGCTCTCTGATTGTGATTATCTTTTTCTGATGTGGGCCGAGAAGACCGAACCAGGGAGATGACACAGAAGAGAGAGCGACGGACCCCTGGGGGAAAGGAGGGCACTGGAGGAAAAACTCCCACATAACCTATCAAATATTCCACCTCAGTGATTATTTTGATCAATCAATTGTTGTGGAACGATTTCTGTAGCCTATAACGTATGTGAAGTCAGTTAAAGTGTAGTAGTCACTAATCTACCAAACAGTACAGTAGGTGCATGTAGGCTTAATGGTACAGTTACTGATAGACAAATGAAGAATACATATAATCTCAAATCCATACTGTTAACAGAACGGTTTATACAATTTGAGAATTTATATATTTTTTTGTGTCAAACAACTGGTTGTGCGGGGAAAGCGGGATGGTCCTAAGTTGCTTCGTATATTCAAAGTACGGAGAGAAGTGTCTCATAGAGAGAGAAAGGGGGTGGAGGATCATTTTTACGGGGCTTTCTACACATCTACGGCTCGGTAAACCAGATACTAAAGATGAGAGAAAACGAGAGCGATAGAGGGTGGGAGTGGACGGGTGTGAACGAACAGAAAAGTTGAGTAATGGTTGAATTAAGAAAAGAAAAGTAAACATGAATTAAGTACAGCGCCTCCAGAAAGTACTCATAACCCCATTACTTTTTCCACATTTTTTTGTGTTACAGACAGAAATGTAAATGGATAACTTTTTCAAATTATTTTGTCACTAGCCTACACACAATACCCATAATGTAAAAATAGAATAATGTTTTTCTTTTGGGGGGGGGGGGGCAATTAGTAAAAAAATAAAAATAAATCTGAAATGTCTTGTGTCAATAAATATTCAACACCTTTGTTATGACCAACAAGTTAAACAAGTTCAGGAGTAAAAATGCTCTTAGCAAGTCACATGGGTTGCACTGACTCACTCTGTGTGCAATAATAGTCTTTGACATGATTTCTGAATTACTACTTAATCTCTGTCCCCCACACATTCAATTATCGGGCAGTGAATTTCAAACACATATTCGACCACAAAGACCAGGGAGGTATTCCAATGCCTTGCAAAGCAGGGCACCTGTTGGTAGATGGGTAAAAAATATATATAATGAAAAGCAGACACGGAATATCCTTTTGAGCAGGGTGAAGTTATTAATTACACTTTGGATGGTGTATCAACACACTGAGTCACTACACAGATACAGGCGTCCTTCCTAACTCAGTTACAGGGTTGAATGTCGGTGATAGGTGAAAACTGATGATGGATTAACCTTGTAGTTGCTCCACAATACTAACCTAATTGACAGAGTGAAAAGAAGGACGCCTGTACAGAATACAAATAGTTCAAAACATACATCCTGTTTGCAACAAGGCACTAAAGTAATATTGAAAAAAGAAGAATGGCAAAGCAATTCACTTTTTGTCCTGAATAGAAAGTGTTATGTTTGGAGCAAATCCAGTACAACACATTACTGAGTACCACTCCCCATATTTTCAAGCATAGTGGTGGCTGCATCGTATTATAGGTATGCTTGTAATTGTTAAGGACTGGGGAGTTTTTCAGGATAAAAAATAAACGGAATGGAGCTAAGCACAGGCAAAATCCTAGAGGAAAACCTGATTCAGTCTGCTTTCCACCAGACACTGGGAGATGAATTCCCCTTTCATCAGGACAATAACCTAAAAACACAAGGCCAAATCTACACTAGAGTCGTTTTACCAAGAAGACAGTGAATGTTCCTGAGTGACCGTTACAGTTTTCACTTAAATCTACTTGAAAATCTATGGCACGACCTGAAAACGGTTGTCTAGCAATGATCAACAACCAAGTAGACAGCTTGAAGAATTTTGAAAAGAATAATGGGCAAATGTTTCACAAACAAGGTGTGGAAAGCTCTTAGAGACTTACCCAGAAAGACTCTCAGCTGTAATCGCTGCCAAATGTGCTTTTTTACAAAGTATTGACTCAGGGGTGTGAATTTTATGTGCATTTTTGTATTTAATTTTCAATAAATTAGCAACAATTTCAAACCCAAAAATTCTCACTTTGTCCGTATAGGGTATTTTGTGTAGATGGCTGAAAAGTCATCAGCTTAGAATTTCTGCTGTAACACAACAAAATGTGGAACAAGTCAAGGGGTATAAATACTTTCTGAAGGCACTGTAGGATAACAAACAATATAATAATAATAATAATAATATGGTTATTAAATAGAATATTAAGTAAGATAATAAGGTCATTTAGCAGACGCTTTAATCCACAGCCAATGTATGAAGTTACAGTTAAAAAGTAAGGTTGTACACAACAATATCCACAAACTAACAACAGATGTATTATATCCCCCTTAAATTCTCTAAATTCCCAAGCAATAATTAATACATAGTGTACGGGTAACTGCCAAATTAAAGGAAACACTTGAGTAAATGAGGGAATACAAAGCATATTGAAAGCAGGTGCTTCCACGCAGGATGCTTCCTGAGTATTATAAGCAGTTAACATCCTATCATGCTTAGCGTCATTTATTAAAATGCCCAGTTGCCCAAATATTTTGGCTACCATGGCTAGAAGAATAGATCTCAGTGACTTTGAAAAAGAGGGGTCTCAAAGAAGCATGCTGTAGGGGGTTGAAAGTGTGTGTGTGTCAGTCACTCACCAGATCTCAACCCAATTGAACACTTATGGGAGATTCTGGCGCGGTGCCTGAGACAGCATTTTCCACCACCATCAACAAAACACAGAATGATGGAATTTATGGTCTAAGGATGGTGTCGCATCCCTCCAGTTCCAGACAGAATCTATGCCAAGGTGCGTTGAAGCTGTTCTGCCGGCTCGTGGTGGCCCAACGCCCTATTAACCCTTTATGTTGGTGTTTCCTTCATTTTGGCAGTTACCTGTAGATGAGGCCTATACAGGAATCCAACTCATAATAGGGATCTTGCTGCAAACAACTGGTGTACCTGGCAGTGGTGTGTACCATGACCTATTGGAGAACACATACACACAAGCGCGCAAAAACACACGGACGTGAAAGCACACACACACACACACACAGGCACACAAACACACACTTCACTGTTGGAAGGTGTGTGAAAATCAGGCTCATGATTGACTCAACCAAAATGTTTAAATATGAAAGATTCAAATTTTTCTTTCCGCCTCTCCCTCCCACTTATCCTCCACTCTTCTTCATTTCATTTCACTTCTTTCTTTTCTTTTTCTCTCTCTCTCTTTTTTTGTAACTGTCTTTGAAGTGAGGAAGTTTGCAGAAGCTCTTGCAGACAGAAAGCAGCAAACGCCAAAGATGAAGAGAAGGCTGTATGGATAGAAAAAGAGAGGGTGGGGAGAAAGGAGAGCGAGGAGTTTAGACTTCTGTACCGTTTCCTCTCTCTTCAGTCTTTCTGTCGGTTTTTCTTTGCGCGCGTTGTCTCTCTTCTCTTCTTCTCTCCCCAGTTTTTCTCAACCTGTTCATCTCCAGAATGGATGGAAGGCTAGTTCTTACCATCCTGGTCCTGTGTGTCAAGAATGTTGGTAAGTCTTGATTTAAATGCAGTCCGGTGTTTTCCGAGCGAGTCCATTACGATACACAATGTTCTCATGTTCTGATATGCTATACTGACAACGACAGTTGAACTTGAAGCAGCAGAATTGTAGTCATTTGTTTTGTTGCGTCCAAAAATGACTCCCTATTCCCTCTCAGAGAGGGGCAGTATTTCTGTTACATGTATTTGAAATACGCAAAAAAAATGGTATTACACTGGGCTAAACTCCAATGTGTTTTCTAACAAGATACTTTCGAGAGCTGTAATTTGTATTTTTGAAATACTTTTGGATACAATTTGATTTATATTTAGCGGTACATCATTTTTGCCCCCCTTTCTCCCTGCATTGGTATCAGAAGATTGATGGCACTATGGTGTACTAAGAGCATCTGCTAGATTAATTAAATATACATGTAAAATTGTACAATTGCAAAGGATGCTGAGTATTATTATAATGAATTCCAACCCAAAACAAGGCCAATAATAATAATACCAGGTGTACTTTGCAGGTCATTTTGTTATGTTCATTTTCACACATGTATTTATAGTTTGGTAATTGAGCAGACACCCTTATACAGAGTGACTTACAGTCAGTACATTCAACTAAAGTAGATAAACAGCAACATATCAAAGGAAATAAATGTGTATTTGTCACGCTTCGTAAACAATCAGGTGTAGACTAACAGTGAAATGCTTACTTACGGGACCTTTTTCGACAAGGAAGAGTTAAAGATGAAAAATATATGTAAATCAAAAATATAAAGAGTGACACAAGGAATATGTACACAGTGAATAATGAATAACAATAACAAGTTAAAAAATTTTTTGTGGCTACATACAGGGAGTACCAGTACTGAGTCGATGTGCAGGTGGTACGAGGCAGTTGAGAAACAGAGCATTCGGAAACTATTCAGACCCCTTGACTTTCTCCAAATGTTGTTACGTTACAGCCTTATTCTAAAATGGCGTAAAAATATTTTTCCCCCCATCAATCTACACACAAATATCACGTTTACATAAGTATTCAGACCCTTTACTCAGTACTTTGTCGAAGCACATTTGGCAGTGATTACAGCCTCAAGTCTTCTTGGGTATGGCGCTACAAGCTTGGCACACCTGTATTTGGGGGGGTTTCTCACATTCTTCCCTGAAGATCCTCTCAAGCGCTGTCAGGTTGAATGGAGAGCGTTGCTGCACAGCTATTTTCAGGTCTCTCCATAGATCTTCAATCGGGATTAAGTCTGGGCTTTGGCTAGGCCAAGGCTCAAAGACATTCGGGGACTTGTCCTGAACCACTCCTGCGTCGTCTTGGCTGTGTGTTTAGGGTCGTTGTTCTGTTGGAAGATGAACCTTCGCCCCGGTCTGAGGTCCTGAGGGCTCTGGAGCAGGTTTTTAATCAAGGATCATTCTTTCCCTCGTTCATCTTTCCCTCGATCCTGACTAGTCTCCCAGTCCCTACATTTGCAAACATTTCTAAAAAAAACTGTTTTCGCTTTGTCATTATGGAATATTGTGTGTAGATTGATGAGGATTTTCATGTATTTAATCCATTTTAGAATAGGGCTGTAAACGTAGCAAAATGTGGATAAAGGGAAAGGGTCTGAATACTTTCCGTATGCACTGTAACTACGTACATACAGGTAGAGTGAATAGGCAACAGGATCACAGTCACGTAAAACATTTATGTAACTGTTACTGTTCATGCTGTTACTGTTCATGCCGGCTACTTGCAAATGTATTTCTGTATTTTAAAATACAAAGCACGTGTATTTTAATGAAATACTTTTTCAAAACACAAGTATTTTGCAGTTTATTTTGATACATTTGATGTTTAGGGTATTTTTTTAATTGTATTTTGTCATTTTTGCCCATCCCTGTTCCTTATGGGCCCTGCTTAAAGGTAGTTCACTATAAGGAATAGGATACTATTTGTAGTAGTAGTAGTAGTAGTAGTAGTAGTAGTAGTAGTAGTAGTAGTAGTAGTAGTAGTAGTAGTAGTAGTAGTAGTAGTAGTAGTAGTAGTAGTACTACTAACAACTGGGATCAACCTTTGAATATCATCCATTGATCTGATAATTACCCTTATGACCTCCTATCTCGGTAGAGGGTGAGCATTTCTGTTTCCTTAATGTGTTGGATTAATTGTTAGATTAGAGAGGGTTTAGTCTAATCCAGGCCAGTTTTAGTCCTCACTGCAGGCGGCCAAACATTGACCGTTAGTCTTTTGAAAAACTGCCTCTGTGATTAGTGACTACCGCATGACATGTAATATTGATTTTAAAAAATTGAATAAAATATTTTTGGTAAATATAGATTCCAAGATACCAATTTACTTTATCTGCTGTTGTTTCGCATCCCCTCTCTCTCTCTCTCTCTCTCCCCCTCTCTCTCTCTCTCTCTCCCCCCCCCCCTCTCTCTCTCTCTCTCTCTCTCTCTCTCTCTCTCTCTCTCTCTCTCTCTCATATAGTAACCTTTGAAAACACGACATCCACCTCCCAACCTCTCACACCATCCGACTCCACTCCTGCTACCCCCGCTCCCACCACTTCCTGTGTGTGTAATATCTCCACTTCCTGTTCCCCTCCGACCAAGCCCGAGTCTCCGCCACCTGCGCTGGCCGTTGTCAAGATCAAATGGCAAGCAAAGTCCTGTAAGGGGGACGTACACCTGTGTCTCCTCTTGGGTGGAGACACCTGTCTCTCCACCCATTCCTTACCACTCTGCTTTAACAGTTGGGCCAATCTTAGCCTTGAACTGGCAGAATCGTGTGAGAGGAAGGGCTGCGGGGGCTCCGCAAAGTGGACTAAGACCCCTGCTAGCTCTGAGGGTTACCAGATCGGTAGGGATGGAAGGGTTACCAATAACTCCTGTACAACACTGAGGATCCAATGCGAAGGTGAGTCCTGTATGTTTGTGCGTCCTTTCTGTATATGTTCCTCTAAGTGACTGACCGTGGGTTGAAATGCCACACATGCATACAAGTACATGAATGTCTTTGTAAATACACTTTTTATATATTTTTGTAAATGTTTTATAAGGTGCTATAAAACAATAGCCTGGTTTCCATGTTTAGGCTGTCTTGCCAAATGACCATATGAGTTGGTAAGACAGAAGAAAAAAACAGATCTGGGACCAGCCTAGTAAAGTCGTGGTTAAATTTGAATCTCATCTCCTCTCCACTCCAGTCGTCCCAGATCAGTTAGTAGGCTATAAGGTGGTGACTGGACTGCTGTGTGTTCTGGTGCTGGTGGTGCTGATGGTGCGTTTCGGGCAGCCCTCCCTCAAGGCCCTCCGTAAGAGATGTGAGTCCCAGAGACCTGGGCCTGTATCCACAAAGGGCCGCAGAGTAGGACTGCTGATCTAGGACTTGTCCATATACTCATATACACGACGATCTAAAAGGCCAAACTGATCCTAGATCAGCACTTCTACTCTGAGACGCTGTGTGGTAACGGGCCCAGATCTAAACACGAAACACATGAACGCACATTTAGGATGACAACAAAGTACTTCAGTTACTGCAATAAAGTACTTAAAGACAAAAGTCCCCAGTACTTGGACCAGTCCAATAGCGTTTGATCAAATAATGTCTCATAAGGTCATTTCAGAAAAGAAAAGGATATTGATACCAGGGTTGTTATTGTTATTGTGGCATGTGGCATTTATTTTATTCATATTAAGTTAGTTATGGATCAAGTTTTTTTTTTGTCACAACTGTGTCATTGAGACATGTTATCTTGGTGTTGTGTGTTGGTAATATAACATTATAAAATGATCTTTAATCAACATGTTAATGTCTGTGATTCAGTGTCAGAC